>NC_079190.1:93216902-93516902 GCF_029499605.1 Hyla sarda
CCCAGCAATCTTCTGTACAGGGTCCGGGCTACTTACTTGTCTGCGCCCCAGCCCCCACCTTCCTTGATGAGAGCAGGTAATGGCTCGCCCAATCATTGTCAGAGGCAGGACATCATGTCGCTGGCTCTCATCCAGGAAGGTGTTGGAGGACAGGTAAGTGGCCGGCCCCCCATACAGAAGATTGCAGGGGTCCCAGCAGTCACATCCATCTGGATAGTGGATAATTGTCTAAGGCGGGATCTCAAACTCAAATTATCTGGGTGCCACTGGAGGTAGAGGCTGGGGGAGGCTGGGCCAAATGTGCCCCTCACATATAATGCCCCCATCATGCCCCCATCATGCGCCCCTCACATATAATGCCCCCATCATGCGCCCCTCACATATAATGCCCCCATCATGCGCCCCTCACATATAATGCCCCCATCATGCGCTCCTCACATATAATGCGCCCCTCACATATAATGCCCCCATCATGCGCCCCTCACATATAATGCCCCCATCATGCGCCCCTCACATATAATGCCCCCATCATGCGCCCCTCACATATAATGCCCCCATCATGCGCCCCTCACATATAATGCGCCCCTCACATATAATGCGCCCCTCACATATAATGCCCCTATCATGCGTCATGAAGTACTTTTTCTGGAAAAAAGATCCACTGTTCTGTAAAGGTCTATAACACCTGTAAGGATTTGTTTAAACAGCATTTGGAACCTAATTTTTAAGCAGGTTTTGTGTTCAGTTTTTCTAGCTTGTTTTTTTTTTAGATTTATTTATTTTTTAAATCAGCCAAGTGGAGATCCAAGTATGCTTACATGCTTGACCAGTTTTATTGCCTTCATTAGTATATTGTACGTCTGTAAGGTCATGTTTCTACTTTTCCCCCACATTTTTTAGCTATAAAATGTCTGTTTTACTGATGTTAAAATCCCCCCCAATGCTGCTTTTTTTTTTTTACTATGAAGTTTTGTTGAATTGTAAAAAAGCCCTTTGTTACTGCGTTTTTTTTTTATTAGCATAGCCTTTTTTTGGGACTATTGCACTTGTTGTTACCCAAAAAAGCAACAAAAATACAGCAGGAAAGTCCCAGTATGTTGAGAGATGGCCAAAAGCTAAACGGCTAAAAAATTTATTTTTTTTCTTTTGTACTGGATGTATCAATGTATCACTTACATTTATCGCTTCTTGTTAGTTTCTGGTACAGTTAAAAATCATGGATTATAGTCTGTTGCTGGGAATACATGATGTCCATCGAGCAGAGCAAGAAGAGGAATACGAGACTGAAGAGGAGGATGCTGAAAATGAGGGAACAGTTCATGCAACTGTTGGTTCCTATGGGACCTCACCGGAAGGAATTGCCGGCTACTTGAACTCCCATAAACCTCTAGGCCCTGGAGAATTTGATCCAATCATTGATGTTTATGCCATTAAAAGCTCAGAGAGTAAGATTTATTTTAATAATGTGGTGTTATTTGTCATGTTTGACAGGAAGTCTACAGCATATATTTATACATATACAATGCATGTTTATTTATACATACCTACAGCATGCAGCACTTTTCTTCCTGTCAGGAGTCAGTGCTGTCCATCCAGCTATTTTGTTGTCAAACTGATCTAGCACTTGCTTCAAAGCCAGATGTTGGTAATAAAAGATCCACAGAATTAAAACTATGAATTAGTCTACTGGTAGAAGTGTTTACCATGTGTGGAGGCTGCACCATCTTGAAACTTTTTTCTTTTAAAGTTTCCTTCTCAATCTTTGATTTTTGGGAGTACAAACACATTAAGCAACTTTGTCTTCCCACTCAGGTGCTCCACAGAAAGAAGTCTATTTCATGGGACTGATTGACATTTTTACACAGTATGATGCAAAGAAGAAAGCCGCTCATGCAGCCAAAACGGTGAAGCATGGGGTAAGTATTATGTTGATCTTGCTTAGTGAATCCTACATGGTTCACAAGTATTAATGATTTTCTGCCTATTAAGATATTTTACAAACTTGCAGTTAAATCTCTCAGTAGGAGATGGGATCTAATTTAAAGCTCACCAGAAAACACTAAAGTAATCAGGATTGGCCAAAAGTCTGTGTGGGGAGATCTCTCTGCTCTTCCCTTACCCCAGATCTCTTGAGAGGTAATGGTGAGGCAAATTAGCTTTCAACATGCCCAATCCTTGTGCCTCTTGGACAGTTTTTCCCAACCAGTGTGCCTCCAGCTGATGCAAAACTGCAACTTCCAAAATTCCTGGACAGCCATATAAACTAAATTTCAGTTTGTTAAAGGGGTGTAGAATTGTAATTCCGCATTACATTTGCCTTCTTTATATTAACATTGATGTTCATAAAAAAAAAACACTTTATTCAGCAGTCACCAACAGTCAGGTAGGCATGTCCAGTGGTTTGCAATGCCTGGGGCCACCACACCTACCTGCTTTACTACAGCACTGGGACCGCTTTGTGATTGACACACAGGTTCTTAGCGCATGCAGCCTAAATCCAGACTCCGTCAGCGATGGGAGTTCTCCGAGCTAGCATTCTCTCTCTCCCTCGATGCCTCCTGGCTCAGCGTGCCTGCGTATTGCACATAGTGAGAGCTCTTTGCCTCTAGTGACCGCAGTACCCAGTACATCAATGAAAGGCATTGTGAGCGAGCGCTCACTCTGAGAATTCATTGCATACACAGAGGCTGGATCAACTGTGCATGCACTGAGCACCGGTGTGTCTATCACACAGCCATCCCAGCACTGTAGTAAAGGAGGTAGGTGTGGTGGCCCCGGGCATTGTGAACCGCTGGCCACAACTACCCGACTGTTGGTGACTTACGAATAAAGTGGTTTTTATGAACATCAATGCTGCCTTACAATTCTAAACCCCTTTTAATGTATTGGATTTAGTTTTATATGGCTTAAAGTTTCACAGTTGTGCGTTAAAATTTTTGTGAAATAGCTTAAAAGCGTCTTTTTACTCTTTTTTTTATTTTTATTATTTCTAGGCTGGTGCGGAGATTTCTACTGTACACCCCGATCAGTATGGAAAAAGATTCCTGGAGTTTGTCACAAATATATTTGCATAAAATTTTAGACTGTTTTTGGTGCATTTATTGAAGGTCTGACTAAAATGGACAAGAAATCCTCCTCTGAATGCTGACCCTGAATGTCCTGGACGTTTTTCTTTGGACTTTATTTCCGTATTTGGAGGGAGAATACCCAGTAAATCAAAATGCAGGGCCATTCTAGGTACTAATATTAGAGCAATAAAAAAAATACATTTTATGGACTAAAGTGGGAAAAATGTAAATCCTATGGTACCAGGCTCAGCATCTTCAGCATTTAATACCTACCTTGTATTGTTACCATTATTTTTGCAGAC
Source organism: Hyla sarda (assembly GCF_029499605.1). Taxonomy (NCBI): domain Eukaryota; kingdom Metazoa; phylum Chordata; class Amphibia; order Anura; family Hylidae; genus Hyla; species Hyla sarda. The sequence goes on from NC_079190.1 coordinate 93,220,273, forward strand.
CAGCTAGGCAGCAGTGTTTCCACTTAAATCTGCCATAAGAAAAATATTCTGTATTTCCAACAGATGATGCTCATAATTGCATGTAGGGGTAATGTGATATACATGCTACAGGAAATCCAGTTGCTGGTATTTGGAGTGGATAATAGAGAACCAAATAAGGGACAATCTATAGAGTCTATGATTGCAGTATATGAGGTGGCGTCTACCTCCTGATCTTACTCAGTTTCCTTCTTCTGAGCCCACAATCTTTGTCAAAGTGGACAGGAGCATGGGTCACAAATACAGCTGTATATAACGTGTTTTCATAAATGCCCATTATTTGTAGTTTTTCTATATGCCAGTGCGGTGGGGTTTGGTACATGGAAACTCCTCCTTTTCTGCATTTCTAGGTTCTTCTGTTTATATAGATGTATACATTCTTGTTTCATAATTTATCTTTCTGTGCATATTTTGCATTCCTTGGCGCTGACTTTATTGTAGTATATTTTAGAAGATAAAAACTTCTATTTATTTTTAGCCTGTTTCTTGTATTTAAAACTTTTAAGAATGGTTTCCTTTCTATTGAAATATCACCTTTAAGAATTTTAAAAAATACTCCTAAAGTGTAAAAAAATTTCATCCACACTGGTATAAGCTACACATTACCTGCAATAACTTTAGTCTTCAGTACAACTTTATACACAGTGTATATTTGTTTTATGGGTTATCGAAGGTATATTAAAAATAGTACAGTGAGACCTCTGAAAGATCACCCTCTTATCCAGACCAGACTCCTGTGACAGATTCTGTTCCATCTTATACATACTGGCCATGTTCGCTAAGAAGACGGCTTTTTGATGCAGTTTTAGACGATCATTTTCTACAGGTATCACTGCCCACCTAAATAAATCAGGGTTAGTATAGCAAAGGGCAGTTACTTTTTAATAACATTCTTCAATATTGATGGCCTATCTTTAGGACAGAGAATTGGTGAGGGTCTCTGTCCCCCTATTGGAGAGGGGCCAGAGCCTCTTCATTGTTTACCAGCCATGGCGCCATACATTTGGTCAGCTGTACCTGGTGCTGCAGGCTGCTATTAAAGAGCCTTAGTACCAGGCACAACCACTACAACATATATGCAGCTGTCTTATTTTTTTTTAATAAATAACACTCTGCACTTGCTGCTTGTTTGTGTTAGGTTATTGTCTGCTCAGAGGGGGAGATCCCATGTGCATATATATTTTTAGGCAAAGGAAACCTCATTTCCTTCTATGTCAAAACTGGGGCTCAAAAATGCAGCTATGGGAAGTCCCAACATGTAGGCTCATCTTATGTAATTCCCTGCTTTAAGGGGTAGTCCAGTGGTGAAAAACTTATCCCCTATCCTAAGGATAGGGGATAAGTTTCAGATCGCGGGGGGTCCGACCGCTGGGGCCACCCGCGATCTCCTGTACGGAGCCCCGGCTCGCTGGCTAGATAGCACGTGTTGACCACCACACGATCTGGCCAGCAAGCCGGGGGCCCCATACAGGTGATTGTGGGGGGGCAGCGTTCGGGCCCCCCTCCCCACCCGCGATCTGAATCTTATTCCCTATCCTTAGGATAAGTTTTTCACCACTGGATATCTCCTTTAATAGAAATATAGAGTTTCCCCCCCCCCCCCCCCTCTAAAAACAGTACCACTCCTGTCCTTTATGTTGTGTCCTTACAATGTGGCTCCATTCACTTCATGGTACTGAGCTGCAATAAATAAAAATAATTATAATTTTTCATTGCAGAGTTGCTTTATTCAGCAGGTTATTGAGCCCGATCTGTTTCCTGCAAGGCCATCAAAACAACACAGGGCATAAAACATGTCTCCCGCGGGTTAGCTATTGAGTTTTTTTTTTTTTCTTTTTTTATGCCTATAATTGTGTTCTCTCTATATGTAAGTGCCTTATGCTAAGGTTGAATCACTTTTTCTAATGTAATTGCTCAGTTGTAGGATTTGTAACCCACAGTACAAAATTTTAAACAAAATGTCAGTCTACTGGTTTTTGTCAGTCTACAAAGATAAAAAAAAAATTTTTTTTGCATCTATATTTTGTATAGTATTGTTTTTCTTCCTAGCATTTACCTTTCCAATGGGGTGTACCTGAGCCATCGGTGCTGTCCTCATTAGGCTGCCAATACACTCTAGGATGTCACGTCAATGAACAGCTCTCTTGATCCCCTGTTACACATGCAAGTATGTTTTCTAAGTGTGGTTAAAGCTGCTGCCAGGCAGTGACATCTTTTTGAAGTGCAAAAGGCCTGAACATGTTTGAAATCTGACTTGCCTGACACTTCCCCTTCTCCCAACATCTGCCATGGGGAGGCCTCCATAATCATTATATATGGTCATACAATCCTGCTAAAGTTGTGGGTTGATTTATAAATCGTTGAACCTATTATCAAAAGTACAATGCAGAGGGCCAACAAGTTGTGCAGAATTGCAATATAAATGAGAATTTACTTACAGTACCACGTGCAGTTTTTATTTTTTAAATTTGTTTTGCAAATTTCAATAACAAACACCGCCAACATGGCGAAATAGGAACAATCCCAGACAATAGCACTCTCGAGAGGTCCCAGAAACCAGCACAAGGAGGGAGAGTGCGGCAAAATGAGTACCAAAGTAACAGAAGAGCAACTCTGAGACCCAACAAAAGGAGGCCCACACAGACAGACAACCAGACATACTACAAACACACTCTTCCCCCCCCCCCCCCCCAGCCCCAACACCACAGATACAAAGGCATCACTCAATCTACTGCCAGGTGCAGGTCTTTTAAAGGGGTTCTCCGGTGATCGCGGGCATCTGGGGACGCCCGCGATCATGCACGCGGCACCCCGTTTGTAATCAGTCCCCGGAGCGTGTTCGCTTCGGGTCTGATTACGGGCGACTACATAGCGACTGATAGCTATCACGCCCCCTCCCGTAGGCTTGCATTGAGGGGCGGAGCGTGACGTCACACGCCGATAGCCGCTGGTAATGGCCGACATTCATAATCGTGCGGATGTCTGCCATTAACATCTCAGATGCCATGATCAATACAGAGCATGGCAGCGTGGCGACATTTTATGCTGATCTGATCGGCCGCAGCTAACATGGCGCACGGAGGTCCCCTCACCTGCCTCCACTGCCTTCCCGGCTGCTTCTGCTCTGGTTTGAGATCAAGCAAAGCAGAAGATAACCCATAACACTGATCAGTGGTATGCCCTATGCATAACACTGAACAGTATTAGCAATAAAATGATTGCTATAAATAGTCCCCTATGGGGACATTAGTGTAAAAAATAAATAAAATGTCTGAACTATTAAAATATGTTATTGATCTCGTATGGTGAATGTAAAAAAAAAGTCCCAAATTGATGCTTTTGTCACATTTTATTTAAAAAAAAAAATTAAGTTTAATATGCACAAATATGGTAATAAAAAGTACAGATCACGGTGCAAAAAATGAGCCCTCATTATGCCGCTTATACAGAAAAATTAAAATCCCTCTATTTTGACGACCTATAACTTTTTCAACGTACTAATCTGGTTACAATTTTTTTATTTTTTTTTATTCAATAAGTATGTAATCACGGGTATCATTTTAATTGTATTGACCAACAGAATAAAGTAATTTTTACTGTAAATTGTATGGCATGAAAACTAAACCTTTCAAAAATTGCAGTTTTCTTAATTTCCCCACACAGTATTTTTTTTGGTTGCGCCATACATTTTATAGTAAAATGAGTGTCATTACAAAGGAAAACTGGTCATGCAAAAAACAAACCCTCATACTAGTCTGTGGATGAAAATATAAGAATTACGATTTTTAGAAGACTAGGAGGAAAAAAATGAAAATGCTAAAATAAAATTGGCCTGGTCCTTTAGGTCAAAATGGGCTTGTTCCTTAAGGGGTTAAGTCATACAGACATGATATATTGAAATGGATATTTGTTGTGTATCTTACAGTCCCAGCACTCCACCACATTTATTTCTATTTCACGTAATTTAGTTTAATTGCCATAAATGTCAAACTACCACTTTACGGGAGCCCTTTTAAGAAAAAAAAATTAAGGGCCTGTGCTTAGCCTTTAAATGTTATCTCCACCTTCGTAACCAACTGTTTGTAATTCGACTAGTCCCTCTAAATTAATAACGAAAGCAACTTTTAAGGCCGAAACAACTACCGGTAATCGATTATGAAAATAGTTGACGTAATCTATTAATTGGCTGGTTGATTAGTTGTTCTGCAAGCTTCTAAAGTTCACACACACACGCACACACTTGGCGATTATCGTGATGTAACTGGTGCTCCCTTAAAAGTTAGATTTTAGGTGGTACTTGGTTTATTAGTCTTATTAAAATGTTAAACTAAATAGTAAATATGTGATTTCCTTATGGTGTAGTCTACACCACTAAATTTAAAACCACAGCCTCAAACCAACTCCCATTGTGATATTATTGTGATAACTGCAATTAATGCCAGAATGATTGCACATTGATCATCCTCTTGGATGTGATGATCTGTTTTGAGGGGGTTGAGAGTGGCTGCTAATTAAAAACTTCGAACATTAGCCAGCGCCTCCAACGTTTCGCTGGCACCCCAGCTTCGTCAGGAAGGGCTGGTGGCTAGCCCTTCCTGACGAAGCTGGGGTGCCAGCGAAACGTTGGAGGCGCTGGCTAATGTTCGAAGTTTTTAATTAGCAGCCACTCTCAACCCCCTCAAAACAGATCATCACATCCAAGAGGATGATCAATGTGCAATCATTCTGGCATTAATTGCAGTTATCACAATAATATCACAATGGGAGTTGGTTTGAGGCTGTGGTTTTAAATTTAGTGGTGTAGACTACACCATAAGGAAATCGCATATTTACTATTTAGTTTAACATTTTAATAAGACTAATAAAAGTTAGATTTTAGGTGGTACTTAGTTTAAGGGTTCCCCTTGGGGGTTTCCCCTAAAATAGTTGTGAATATATTATGACCCTGGTACCCCTCGTGGGGCATTTGTTGTGATATAGTAACTGGTGCTCGGCAGCCTGTTTAGTGGAGAGGGGGCCCAGCACAGACCATCTGCAGCTCCTTTCTCCAGCGTCCCCAATTATCAGGCTCTGTGCTAAAGGCCAGACACAGTAGTTGCAGAGAGAAGATGCAGGAAGTGTAAGAATTTGTGTGTTGGCCCCCTCTTCACTAAATAGGCTGCTGGGTGCACATAGAATGGACAACCAGGGAATGTGCTGCCCCTCCTATCTGGCCACAGGTAAGAAACGGGAGGGGAGTAAAGCCCTTACAAGGAAAAATAAATATATTTAAAACAACTATTTAACGAATTTAAATATAATAAAAAAGGTACTCGTCCACAAAACTCTGCACCTAGCCGACCCAACATTCACTTTTAACACACATTGCATCCCTTACCTAAAACACACACAAGACCTCCAGTCCGATCCCCTCCCAAATCTAACTCACACATTTCCACCGTTATTTTTATCCGATTGGTCGAAACAGTAATCAGCAGAGTGAATAGGATGAAAGATGCTGCATGCAGGCAAAGGATCCCGGTGTTGGCTCCCAGGTAACATAGTAACATAGTTCATAAGGTTGAAAGAACAGAGTCCATCTAGTTCAACCTATATCCCTAATTAGTCCCTACTGAGTTGATCCAGGGGAAGGCAAAAAACCCTCATAGTAGAGGTAAAAATTATTTCCCGACTCCAAATATGTCAGTCAGAATAAGTCTCTGGATCAATGTTCTGTCCCTAAATATCTAGTATACATAACCATCAAAGTTGTTCTCCAAAAATGCATCCAGACCCCTTTTGAACTCTTTTACAGAGTGCACCATGATCACCTCCTCCGGGAGAGAATTCCACAGTCTCACTGCTCTTACAGTAAAGAACCCCCATCTGTGGTGGCGTAGAAACCTTCTTTCCTCTAAACGTAGTGGATGCACCCTTGTTATAGATACAGTCCTGGGTATAAATAGATCATTGGAGAGATCTCTGTACAGTCCCCTGATCTATTTATACATAGTTATTAGGTCTCCCCTAAGCCTTCTTTTTTTCTAAACTAAATAACCCTAATTCTTATCTTTCTGGGTACTGTAGTCCTCCTATTCCCCGTATTACCCTGGTTGCTCGTCTTTGAACCTTTGCCAGCTCCACTATACCTTTCTTGTACACTGTTGCCCAGTACTGTACACAGTATTCTATGTGTGGTCTGACTAGTGATTTGTACAGTGGTAGAATTATTTCCTTGTCGTGGGCATCTATGCCCCTATTGATGCACCCCATGATTTTATTTGCCTTGGCAGCAGCTGCCCGACACTGGTCACTACAGCTAAATTTACTGTTAACTAAGACCCCCAAGTCCTTTTCCACGTCAGTCATCACAAGTGTTCTCCCTTTTAATATATAACCCTGTCCCGGATTTTTCCTCCCCATGTGAATTACTTTACATTTATCAGTGTTAAACCTCATCTGCCACTTCTCAGCCCAAACCCCCAAACTATCCAGATCCATTTGTAACCGTGCACTGTCCTCTATAGTGTTTACTGCTTTACAGAGTTTAGTATATTCTGCAAAGATTGCTACTTTATTATACAACCCATTAATAAATGTTAAATGGAACAGGACCCAAGACTGCCCCCTGTTGGTACCCCACTAGTAACAGTCACCCAATCAGAATAAGTACCATTAATAACCACCCTCTGTTTCCTATCACTGAGTCAGTTACTTACACACATTCTCCCCGAGCCCGATCCTTCTCATTTTATGCACCAAACTTTTATGTGGCACCGTATCAAATGCTTTGGAAAAATCCAGATATACAACATCCAGCGATTGCCCCATGGTCCAGTCTGGAGCTCACCTCCTCATAAAAGCTGATCAGGTTTGACAGGACCGATCCCTCATAAAGCCATGCTGATATGGGGTCATACATTTATTTTTATCAATATACTCCAAAATGACATCTCAGAAAACCCTCAAACAATTTACATACAACGGAGGTTAAAGGGGTACTCCGTTCCCTTGCTTTTGGAGCTCCGCTCCCCAGCATCAAGAAGTTATTGTTCCGAACGATGTGTGTGCAGGCTTCTGTGTTCAGGGCCGCCCCTCGTGACATCACGAGGGGGGCGGGTGTGACACCACAAGGGGCAGCCCTGAACACGGAAGCCTGCACACACATCGTTCGGAACAATAACTTCCGGATGCTGGGGAGCGGAGCTCCAAAAGCAAGGGAACAGAGTACCCCTTTAAACTAAGAGGTCTGTAATTCCTGGGAAATGTCCGAATTATAAAAATATATCGCTTTTTAAACTGCACGTTCAATGGCTTACGCGCATAAGTGAATAAAAAGTGATCAAGAAGTCTGATCAAACCTATACCAGTAGGATATCATTTTAACCGTATGGACCTACAGAATAAACATAAGGTGTCATTTTTGCCGAAAAATGTACTGCGTAAAAAACGGAAGCCCCCAAAACTTACAAAAGTGTTTTTTCATCAATTTTGTCGCACATTGATTTTTTTTCCTGTTTCACCGTAGATTTTTGGGTAAAATTACTGTCATTAAAAAGTAGAATTAGTGACGCAAAAAATAAGCCATCATATAGAATTTTAGGCGAAAATTTTAAAGAGTTATGATTTTTTTAAGTTAAGGAGGAAAAATTGAAAATAAAAAACGGAAAAAGCCCGGGTCCTTAAGGGGTTAAAGGGCCTACACTTTCATTTTTGACCTTTTTGCTATTTATATAGTTAAAGAACATTTACTCTCTTTGGCAATGAGTCCGTCTTTATTTTTGGGGCTTTTATCTGTTTTTTTTTTTTTTTTTTTTTTACATATTCTACATTTTTTCTCTATAGCTTTTTAATGCTTCTTCACTGCCGTCCTGTTTTAGTAGTTTAAATGTTTTATTTTTGTCATTTATTGCCCCCTTAAAAATTTTATTCATCCATATTTTTTTTTATTTCTGACCCTTTTATTCCCATAGGGTATATACATCTTACAGTGAGAATTTAAGATATTCCTAAGTCTCCCATTTAGTGTCAGTATTCATATTTTTGAGGACATTATCCCATTATATATTGTTAAAGGATAGCTCCCACCATCACTTTTTTCTGTCCCTGCCTATTACCCATCTATCCCTTATCCCCTCCCTGCCTTTAATTTTTTTTTTTTTTTTTTACATATTAAAAATGACTGTCTGCCTGGTAGTGTGCTCGCTACCAGGCAGACTTCCACAGCAGGCACCACGTCACTGATGCCTGCTGGGGCCAACACTTCCGCCCGTAGTTCACCTATACAGGGTGCCTCCAGCTGTTTCCCCACTGCAACACCCAGCTTGCCCTGACATCTATTGGCTGTCAGGGCATGCTGGGAGTTGTAGTGGGGAAACAACTGGAGGCACCCTGTATAGGTGAACACCGGATCTGTGATGGTCGCACATACCGCTCCCCGACGCGCAGCCCGTAAATCACCCACCCTCCCCCGCCCCGTCGCGCCGCTCAACTCACTCCCCCTCCCCCTTAGTTCACCCATTCAGAGTACCCCCTCCCCGCCGCGCAACCTGCAACCCCCCCCCCCCCCCCGGCCCCGCCACTCCGCTCAATCCACTCCCCCTCCTGACTCCCCTTAGTTCATCTATTCAGTGTCCCTCCAGCTGTTTCCCCACTACAACTCCCAGCTTGCCCTGACATCTATTGGCTGTCAGGGCATGCTGGGAGTTGTAGTGAGGAAACTGGAGGCATACTGTATAGGTGAACACGCAACCCCTCCCCCCCGGCATAATACTTTTACCTTGTCCCCGGGAGCCTGCGCGCATCCACTTCCTTCAAAGCGCTCGCTCCCGCCTGTTTGATTGACAGGCGGGGGCGGCAACGCAGAGACTGAATTTCAACTTATTGCCAGGTTTAAATGAGTAGAAATTCTTTAGTGACGTCACTGCCGAATGCATTCGGCCACTAGGAGGGCGACCCCTAGTGGCCGAATTTAAAAGTGATTTTAAACTGGTTTAAAATCACTTTTTTAAATTAAAGTATATTAGAGAAATGTTGTAGTACTTAAGTACTACAACATATCAATATTTTTTTTCATGACAGTGCCTATTTAAGGGCTTCTCTGAGTTGATGGAACTTTGCTTTCCTAAAGTTCATTGTTTTTGTGGCCCCTCGAGAGATTCCCTTATTGAAGAACAAGTTATAATGTATTATATTATGATCACTATTTCCTAGGTGTTCTTCTACTTGCACATTAGTTACTCTGTCAGGTCTGTTGGTTAATATTAAGTCTAGTTGGGCGCCCCCTCTGGTCAGGCCCTGCACCATTTGGGACAGATAATTGTCTTTAGCTATAGTCAGAAACCTGTTTCCTTTATGAGATTCACAGGTCTCAGTCTCCCAGTTTATATTAGGATAGTTAGTCACCCATTATTATCACATCATTCTGATTTGCTGCCTTGTTTATTTGCCTCAGTAATTGATCTTCTGCCTCTTCCATTATGTTTGGTGGCTTATAACAAACCCCTACCAGAAATTTTTTATTTTTATCTCCATATATTTCTACCCATAATGACTTCACATTATCGTTTCCCTCCCATATATCCTCCCGCAGTGCGGCCTTCAGACTCGATTTCACATAAAGACAAACTCCTCCCCCTTTCCATTTTGTCCGATCCTTCCTGAATAGACTATAACCCTGTCCATGACCGCCCAGTCACAGCTATCGTCCAACCAAGTCTCTTATACCCACTGTCATAATTTTCTTCAGACAGCAACCACTCCAGTTCCTCTGTTTTATTGGTCAGACTTCTGGCATTAGTCATCATGCAATACAAAGGTGTATGTTTTTTCTTCCTATGATGCCTATCCCTATTAACTATTCTAACCCCTCCCTCCGCTCCACCCCCAGGTACATTAAGTCCCCCCTCTCTATCTACACTATCTTCCCCCTCTACATTGTAGGTTCCCTCCCCCCAGTCCCTAGTTTAAACACTCCTCCACCCTTCTAGCCATCTTCTCCCCAGGCACAGCTGCATCCTCCCCATTGAGGTAAAGCCCGTCCCTACGGTAAAGCTGGTATCCGACAGCGAAGTCGGCCCAGTTCTCCATGAACCCAAACCCCTTCTTCCTACACCAGCTTCTGAGCCACTTGTTTACCTCCCTGATCTCCCGCTGCCTCTCTGGTGTGGCTCGTGGTACTGGTAGTATTTCAGAAAATATTACCTTGGAGGTCCTTGCCTTAAGCTTGCAGCCTAAGTCCCTGAAATCATTTTTAAGGACACTCCACCTACCTCTTACTTTGTCATTGGTGCCAATATGTACCATACCTGCTGGGTCCTCTCCAGCCCCACCCGGCAACCTGTCAACCCGATCTGCGATGTGCCGAACTCGAGCGCCAGGAAGACAACACACTGTTAGGCGATCTCGGTCTTTGTGACAGATCGCCCTGTCTGTCCCCCTAATAAGTGTCCCCCAGTACCTGTCTGTCCTGCCCTACACTCTTCCCTCCTTACTGGAGCAGACACCCCCCCTGGCAGTCAGAGGCAGAGTCCTGTAGCAGTACTGCTAGCTCTGAAATGGCATCCCCCTCATCTGCCAACCGGGCAAACTTGTTGGGGTGTGCCAGTTCAGGACTAGCCTCCCTGACACTTTTCCCTCTACCCTGTTTTCTAACTGTAACCCAGCTAACTGCCTGACTGTCCTGCACCTCTGTCCCACTATCCTCCCCCACCTCTACCCCAGAGAGTACTTGCTCGGTGAGCAGGAGACTCCTCTCCAAGTTGTCAATGCTTCTCAGTGTTGCCAGTCGCTCTTCTAGATCCAGGATCTGGGCTTCCAAATGAGCATCTCGCACAACAATATGCAACCTCAAACTTCTGTTTAAGGATTACATACATTGCGCAAAATGTGTACTGGACTGCATTTTCCAACATGGAGGCCATACTAGATTTGGGGATTGCAAGTATTAACAGTAAAAAAAATAAAAATAAAAATATTTCAATTAAACTCCCCGAATTTAAAGTCCCTTAAATTTTAAGTCCCTCTCACTTTTATACTTGCTCCCTTGTATACGTCACACTCTTGTCTACAGACACACAATCACTAGCTCAGACAATCGCTAGATATACCGTATTTATCGGCGTATAACACGCACATTTTAGGCAAAATTTTTTAGCCTAAAGTCTATGTGCGTGTTATACGCCGATAAGCCGCTGCAGTTCAATTATTTAAAGCGGGCGCAGGTGCAGAGACCTGCTGTAAATGCCGGCTTCTCTGCCCCTGCCTGTCCTCGGGTCTAGAGCCCTGCTGCCGGCCCTTCTCTCCCCTGGCTATCGGCGCCACTGCGCGTTCTCTCCCCCTGGCTATCGGTGCCGCTGCCCCATTGCCAGCGCCGATAGCCAGGGGGAGAGAAGCGGTGGCGACAGACGGGGAGAGAAAGGGCAGCGGCACCCATTGCCGGCGCCGCTGCCCCGTTGCCTCCCCCATCACCAGTTGTATAATTACCTGTTGCCGGGGTCGGGTCCGCGCTTCTTCAGGCCTCCGGTGTGCGTCCCCTGCGTCGTTGCTATGCGCTGCGAGACGCAATGACGTCACTCGTCATTGCGCTGCGCCGTGCAGTGCATAGCAACGACGCAGGTAAAATGAGGGTGCGTGTTATAGGCCGGTGCGTGGTATACCCCGATAAATACGGTACTTGGTTTTATAGTTATCAAACAGCACCTCTCTCTTCACAGCCTGGAATTGAATGCAAGGTAGATACAGCAAATGGAAAAATAATCACCGCACTCACAAAAAGGAATGATGCTTGATTTTCATCTTTCACACAATCACATACAGGCTACGTTTACAGCCTTTCTCAACTATAGTCGCATTCTTGCTGCATACAAATGCAAAGAAAAAGATTATGGTTTAGTTAACACTTCATTTTCTACTTGGTCTTTACGCTGATCATCATGTATTCAGAAATAAAATAGGCAAGTAAACCTATTATATCTTGGTATTCTTTAGTGCCATCTGTTGGTACAACGTGGTTCTGTTTTAAAGTGCAAATTTTTTTCATAGTGTGTTTTTTTTTTTTTGTTTCATTTTGTGCAACTAATGCTTAGGTCACTGTGGATCTATGCATTATACAAAACATGGCTGATTTTATTATCTCTTTATACAGGGGTTAAATGGAACATTAAATTGGGTTTAGTTTAAATGATTGAGTAGGGTCACACATAGCATAGCCGCTGCATTTTTTTCATTACTTCTATAGACTTTGCAAGGATAGAAATATGCAGTATCAAATACTCAGGGTATACGCCAAGTGTGACCCTACCCTTTCTATTCTATTGCTGCCTTATAGCAGAATGGCTTCTCTATAAACAAGCCTAATCTTTTCATATATAGTCTGTGACACTGAGGTTTATTTTCGGTACACACTTTCTTGCTCTTCCCACTCACTTCCTTCCTTGGTGCAGATTAATTTAGCAAGTAAATTAAAAATAAGGAAATGTTGTAAAAGGAATATTTCTCTGAACATTTTAAGTAGAGTTTAACAAATCCACAGTAAGGTTTCCTAAATCTAATGAGTTCTAATGAGTCAGCCACAGAATTCCTTTAATCTTGTAAAAGTCGTTCCTTTTTCCAAAGTGTTCCAATTCCTTGGAGAAGTCTAGTATGAGACTCTGGACTGTCAGTCCAGACTTCTTCTTGGTATCAGAACACATTTGAAGGCAGAATGACCTTTACAAGATGATTTTTTAAATCATCTGGTGCCAGAAAGCTAAACAGATTTGTAAATTACTTCTATTAAGTACTGGAAGGATTAACCTTTTTTTTTTTTTATCAGCTGCTGTATGCCCCACAGGAAGTTCTTTTTAGAATTTCCTTACTGTCTGACCACAGTGCTCTCTGCTGACACCTCTGTTTATGTCAAGAACTGTCCGGAGTAGGATAGGTTTGCTATAGGGATTTGCTCCTGACATGGACAGAGGTGTCAGCAGAGAGCACTGTGGTCAGCCAGAAAAGAAATCCAAAAAGAAAATTTCCTCTTAAACATACAGCAGCTGCTAAGTACTGGAAGGATTAAGATTTTTAAATAGAAGTTATTTACAAATCTGTTTAACTTTCTAGCGCCAGTTGATTTAAAAGAAAATGTTTTCCAGCGGAGTACCCCTTATTAAATGATTCACTGGCTAATGCTTTAGATTTGTGATTGGCAATGGCAATTCTTATGTAGAACTACTCAACTCAAACTTTTTTTTCCCCCTCAGTGCACTTTTCTTCCAGTTCACTGGTTTAAAAATGTATAATTAGAAAATTGTTTAACCTCTTAAGGACCCATGACGTATGCATACGTCATGGGTCCCGGTCCTGCGATATAACGCGGGGTCACACGGTGACCCCGCATCATATCGCGGCGGGCCCGGCGTCATAGTGAAGCCGGGACCCGCCTCTAATAGCGCGGCACTGATCGCTGCCGTGCGCTATTAACCCTTTAGCCGCGCGCTCAAAGCTGAGCCGCGCGGCTAAAAACGAAAGTAAAAGTGCCCGGCTAGCTCAGGGAGCTGTTCGGGATCGCCGCGGTATAATCGCGGCATCCCGAACAGCTGTAGCACAGGAGGAGGTCTTCTTACCTTCCTTCCTGAAGTCCGATCGCCGAATGAATGCTTCAAGCCTGAGATCCAGGCTTTAGCATTCAATCGACGAAAACACTGATTGATTCATTCCTATGGAGATGGATCAATCAGTGTAAAAGATCAGTTAATGCAATGTTATAGCCCCCTATAGGAGCTATAATGTTGCATAAGAAAAGTGTAAAAAAATCATTAACCCTTTCAATTATCCCTTCCCCTAATAAAAGTTTAAATCACCCGGCATTTCCAAAAATAAAAAAAACATTATGTAAATAATAATAAAAATAAACATATGTGGTATCACCGCGTGCGGAAATGTCCGATTTATAAAAATATACCGCTTTTTAAACCGCTCGTTCAATGGCGTACGCGCAAAAAAATTCCAAAGTCCAAAATAGCGCATTTTTGATCACTTTTTATACCACAAAAAAGTGAATAAAAAGTGATCAAAAATTCTGATCAGAACAAAAATGGTACCGCTAAAAACTTCAGATGACGGCGCAAAAAATGAGTCCTCAAAGCGCCCTGAACACAGAAAAATAAAAAAGTTATAGGGGTCAAAAGATGACCATTTTAAACGTATAAATTTTCCTGCATGTATTCATGATTTTTTTCAGAAGTGATACAAATTCAAACCTATACAAGTAGGGTATCATTTTAACCGTATGGACCTACAGAATAAAGATAAGGTATCATTTTTGACAAAAAATGTACTGCGTAAAAATAGAAGCCCCCAAAACTTACAAAATAGTGATTTTTCATCAATTTTGTCGCACATTGATTTTTTTTCCCGTTTCACCGTAGATTTTTGGGTAACATGACTAATGTCATTACAAAGTAGAATTAGTGACGCAAAAATTAAGCCATTATATATAATTTTAGGTGAAAATTTTTAAGAGTTATGATTTTTTAAAGTTAAGGAGGAAAAATTGAAAATGAAAAAACGGAAAAAGCCCGGGTCCTTAAGGGGTTAAAATTTTGTTTAATCAGGTGGTGTTGTTTTTTTTAAAAGGGAACCTGTCGCCCCGTTCAGGCTGCTTAAACCACGAGTTATCATGGTGGTTTCGAGTGGCTTCTTCTTTCCCTGTCAGCCTTAATCGATACTTTTCTCCCTGTTTGTGTATACAGAGAGATCTATTAAAGGGGTACTCCAGTGGAAAACAATTTTTTCTAAATCAACTGGTGCCAGAAACGTATACAGATTTGTAAATTACTTCTATTTCTACAGAGGAAGTTCTTTTCAAGTTTATTTTCTGTCTGACCACAGTGCTCTCTGCTGACACTTCTGTCCATTTTTTGGAACTGTCCAGAGCAAGAGCAAATCCCCATAGCAAACCTCTCCTGCTCTGGACAGTTCCTGAAACAAACAGATGTGTCAGCTGAGAGCACTGTGGTCAGACAGAAAATAAATTCAAAAAGAAAATAACTTCCTCTGTAGCATACAGCAGCTAAGTACTTGTAGGATTAAGATTTTTAAATTGAAGTAAATTACAAATTTGTATAACTTTCTGGCACCAGTTATATGTAATTCAATTAAAAAAAAAAACAATAATAATAATTTTCCACTGGAGTATCCCTTTTAATCAAGCCTGTAAGATCACTCTCTAAGGCAGTTTTTGAGCCAATGACAGAAGTGGATCCAGTGAAAAGGATTTGTATAAGTCCTTACATTATGTTTCCTATTCCTTTTGAATACACTTCATGCTTTGGCTCAAAAGCTGCAGTAGCAATATTTAAAAAATAAAAATAAAAAAGGTAAAAACCTGTGTGGAAACCTCCTAGGTTTAAGCAGTATGAAAGGGTGCGCATATTGGTAATGATCCTAAATGCTGCCAACATTAATAAATCTTACTACTATAGTTCAATATTTCATGCAAAGGGACTTTTGGTCCAAGTTGTGTGAATAACATTTATAAAAATCTTTCTGTTAGACCATGTCCCTAAAAATTACAATATTCTATCTACATGCCACAGTAATACTATTTTGTGATTTTTCTAGAGAAGCCATTTTACTTCAATAGAAGTAAGCAGTTATGTGTGCAGCCAAGCTGAATACAGTATGTACAGTGTATTTTACTAGGTTTTTTGGAAGGTGTGAATAATGCGCAACAGTATAAACTGGAGTTGTAATGTGGCCAAGTTTATCA
This sequence comes from Hyla sarda, assembly GCF_029499605.1. Taxonomy (NCBI): domain Eukaryota; kingdom Metazoa; phylum Chordata; class Amphibia; order Anura; family Hylidae; genus Hyla; species Hyla sarda. The sequence goes on from NC_079190.1 coordinate 93,236,039, forward strand.
AGTTTAAGGTTCTATTTACACATACAGTATTCAGTGCAGAGTTGATGCGCAGGATTTGAAGCTGTCTTCAGTCATTCAGTTTACATTGACATCTGCAGCAGAAAATCCTGCGCATCAAATCTGTGCATCAAATCTGCGCAGAATAATGTACGTGTGAATAGACCATTAAGGAGAAACGCGCCAGAAATCTTAAGTTTCCCTGTCCCCGGGCTGCAAAAAACAAACTTTAACTCACATTCTTACGTTCCCCCATTGCTCTGGCGCTGGGTAGCATCATGGCATTGTAACTAAGGGCTACATAGACAGGAGGGGAGGGGAGGGGAGGGGGGGGGGGGTTAAAGGCCTAAATAAAGACTCAATTCGGGTGCTTTGCAGAGGCTAAGACTGTGAGTCAGCAAAACTATTGTAGTGCTGAAGAGGAAGAATAGCAACAGTTGGTTTGTAGAATTTGAACAGTAACAGAAAAACAGGGATGTAAATGATTTTGGGACAGCTGAACATTTCTTTGACACAAGTTTGGACGAGATCACAGTTCACACCTGGAATGTTCACAAATGCTAATGACCAAGGCTTTTCAGTGAGACTTATATGTTACAATGTCTATCGTATACAGTGTGAGCCATAACATAATATGTATGTATTGATGTCCCTAACAATACTTGATTGCATATGTGAAAACATCATATGTCCTACTGATTACCTTATCTATAAAGAATTAAGGTTACTTGGATAGACATTTTTGTTGCACAGTTTCGTATCTCCCCCTTGTATCCATTCATCCCCCCTTTACTTTGGGTGAATTGTCCCAGTGCTGTCTAGAGAATATGGCTAACTATCCTTCTCATTTCTTATCTCAAGAGTCATAAATATCTAAGGAGACAAAAAGTATAAATCTATAGAGAAGAAACTTTAGAATAAACTTTGCCCTTGCTGTGAACTCACGGGCCTACTTAGAATATACACAAAATGGCGGACACATACAAGATGTCCAAAGTCAACATAGTGATCCATTTTTGGGGCATACAATAAGCACAACAGAAGTAGACTGTCCGTGAAGATTTGAAAACATATGCCACAGACCACAACAAAATTGTCAAAATCTGAGGGGGATTTTGGTGCACATTATAGTTAAGCCCTCTTGTGCCCACATAAATTAGTTAAAGGGGTACTCCGCTGCTCAGCATTTGGAACAAAGTGTGTCGGGAGCTTGCATTAAGGGCATGGGGCTATGATGTCACGAGCTCCCGGTGCCGGCTCCAGCGTTTGGAACGATTTGTTCCAAATGCTGAGCAGCGGAGTACCCCTTTAAGTCCCCCCTGTGCTATTCACTTTACTTAAGGCCTCTTTTTTTCCTCCTCATTGTAGTCAAGCCTTTATTTTTGTCTCTAATGATGGTGGATAAATAAAAAGGTGATTTAATGAGTTTGTCAAACAAGTGTCAAGATTAGATTCAAGCTGCTCAAGTGCCATGTCCTGGCATGCCGCCTTGCATTAAATTATGTACAGACCCCAGCTGGGAGGGGAGGAGCTGTGCCAGGCTGTGGCACTTGAACAGCTCAAGTCCACCTCCTTGACACTTTGCTGAGAAACAAAATGGCAATTTTATAAGTTTGGCAACCACTATCAGATCCAAGAAAGGTGCAGTTCTAAAGGTGTCCAATGCTGTCTACAGGGTTTAGCAGCGCACAGATCTGACATAATCCCTGTTAAATGTTATGAAGTTATACTCAACCTTTTTCCCCAAAATTGTGTATTAGCCTGTTCAGCTTTTCCTGCTTTATACCGTGCTGCCTCAAATAGGACTGTATGCACAACATGACAGCTTTCCTTTAAAGGTTAGAAGACATGGATATTATACATTCTGTTCTCTCGTTTCTTATTGACTGTCATAGCAACTGTTCCATTGTGTCATTTTCTTCCTCCCTGTGCTACTTGATGAGCTCAAATCTTTATACATATAATCTATTTTAAATTGTTTATGTGGTCAGCTGTAAATGTGTAAGCCAAGACAGTTCAAGGGTAAGTGCACCCAACGCAGAGCAATATCCACTGAGCTTTGTCCTTCCATTATTATTATTTGTCACTTTACATTCAGGTAGTGATCAGTTCTTTCCTTCACATATAATTTCATTATACTAAATCAGGCAATAGAAATGACACAAATCTCCCTATACAAGTAACTGGAAACCTTGCAAAGAGAGAAACTACCCTTATTTTGTATAGTGCATTAAATGTTATCTTTTGGATGGTTTAGTGTAACTAGTCACAGGGCTGAGTAGGGCTTAGAAATATCTTCACAAGCATACCTATGGGCATGTGAACCTCTTCTTGTAAGCCAAACAACTTACATTTCTTTCTATATGCAAATCAGCAGCAAGGGCCCTTAGGGTAAGGCTAAGTGCATCAAGTGCCCACAACTTCCATGCCTTATGGCTTTAAACCCTTACCTGGTGCTGTGATTTAACCCCTTAATGACAAAGGACATAAATGTACGTTTTGGTTCCTAACACCCCAGGATTTACATTTACGTCCTATGCATGACACAAGCTCAGGAGCATTGCTCTCATCATAAACAGCAGATCCCTGCTGCTATCAGCAGCCAGGGACCCGTTGGTAATAATGGACATCCCAATCGCACTGATGTCTGCCATTAACTCCTCAGATGCCCTGATTACTACAGATCACAGCATCTGCAGCAGTGTGGGTGTTTAAATGGATGATCATTTAACATGGCAGCTGAAGGTCCCCTTACTGCTCAGCCATCATCCCGGGGTCTTCTTTTCTGGTCTGACATCAAGCAGACCAGAAAAGTAGATCGCTGATCATACTGATCAGTGCTATGCATAGCTATGTTTAGTATCTGCAAGCTAAGGATTGCTGTTAATAGTCCAAACAAAAGTAGAAAAACACAGCTGCACATCCACCATTTGTATTTTGATCTACTTGCTTCTCAGCATAATTTCAAAAACTAACAGGTTATTAGTATACATTTTAATCAAAAAGTACATGGTCACTCGCCACGTCAAGGCCACCTAGTAAGAGTGGGTCCCTAACACTGGCATACGGGTGGCAACCACTGCCCCTGCGACACCAATCCCACAGGGGGAATGACCCAGTGGCCAGGCAGACCCACTGCCCGGCCTAGCCTCCAGCTCCGGGCCGCACCACCCCACAGACAAAGCACCACAGCAACATCGGCAGCCACAGAGCACCACACCAGTGTGAACACCTACCTTGTGCTCCCTGCCAGAGGACTGGGAGAATATTAGGGGGAAACTGTCTCCTGCTAATTTAAAATGCCTGGGCCAAATGGGTGGAGTGGAGTGCTGGCTATGAAAGAGGGGAGAGACTACAAATGTACAACAAAAACAGCCGCACATGCACCATTTGTATTTTGCTTGCTTCTCAGCATAATTTCAAAGACTAACAGGTTGTTAGTATACACTTGGATCAAAAAGTAGAAGCCCACTTGCCACGTCAGGGCCACCTAGTCAGTGTGGGTCCCTAACCTAACACTGGAGTAGCAACGTGTTGCGACCACTGCTCATGTGACACCAAGCCCACAGGGGGAATGACCCAGTGGCCAGGCAGCCCACTGCTTCCCAACCAAGCTGCCGACTCCAGGCCACCCCACAGACAAAGCATCACAGAAACTATGGCCGCCACAGAGCACCACACCAGTGTGAACACCTACCATGTGCTTCCTGACAGAGGCATTTTTAATTAGCAGGAAACTGCATATGGGTTTCCTCCTAGCATTCTTCCAGCCCTCTGGCAGGGAGCACATGGTAGGTGTTCACATATATATTAAGCTATTGAAGGAAGGAAAGTTAAATAGTTAGTATGGTCGAAAAAAAAAGACATATACGTCCATCAAGTTCAACCAAGAAATTGAAGGGAAGGGGTATAGTGGGATGAAGGGGAAAGAATGTGATTATATTTCTACATAAGCATTAATGTTTTTTTGGTTCTAGGAATGTATCTAACCCTGTTTTAAAGCTTTCAACTTTCTGCTGTGAGCAGTTCCTGAGGTAGACTGTTCCATAAAGTCATAGTTCTTATGGTAAAGAAGGCGTGTCGCCCCTTGAGACCAAACCTTTTCTTCTCCAGATGGAGGGAGTGTCCCCTTGTCCTTTGAGGGGGTTTAACCTGGAACAGTTTTTCCCCATATTTTTGGTATGGGCCATTTATATACACTGCTCAAAAAAATAAAGGGAACACTAAGATAACACATCCTAGATCTGAATGAATGAACTAATCGTATGAAATACTTTTATCTTTACATAGTTTAATGTGCTGAAAACAAAATCACACAAAAATGATCAATGGAAATCAAATGCATCAACCCATGGAGGTCTGGATATGGAGTCAAAATCAAAGTGGAAAACCACACTACAGGCTGATCCAACTTTGATATAATGTCCTTAACCCCTTAACGATGCAGGACGTATATTTACGTCCTGCGCCGGCTCCCGCAATATGAAGCGGGATCGCGCCACGATCCTGCATCATATCACGTTGGTCCCGGCGCTCATCAACGGCCGGGACCCGCGGCTAATACCACACATCGCCGATCGCGGCGATGTGCGGTATTAACCCTTTAGAAGCGGCGGTCAAAGCTGACCGCCGCTTCTAAAGTGAAACTGAAAGTGACCCGGCTACTCAGTCGGGCTGTTCGGGACCGCCGCGGTGAAACTGCGGCGTCCTGAACAGCTGATCGGACACCAGGAGGGCCCTTACCTGCCTCCTCGGTGTCCGATCGACGAATGACTGCTCCGTGCCTGAGATCCAGGCAGGAGCAGTCAAGCACCGATAATGCTGATCACAGGCGTGTTAATACACGCCAGTGATCAGCATAGGAGATCAGTGTGTGCAGTGTTATAGGTCCCTATGGGACCTATAACACTGCAAAAAAAAAAAGTGTTAATAAAGGTCAATTAACCCCTTCCCTAATAAAAGTTTGAATCACCCCCCTTTTCCCATAAAAAAAATAAGTGTAAAAAAATAAATAAATAAACATATGTGGTATCGCCGCGTGCGTAAATGTCCGAACTATAAAAATATATCATTAATTTAACCGCACGGTCAATGGCGTACGTGCAAAAAAATTCCAAAGTCCAAAAAAGCGTATTTTGGTCACTTTTTATACCATTCAAAAATGAATAAAAAGTGATCAAAAAGTACGATCAAAACAAAAATCATACCGATAAAAACTTCAGATCACGGCGCAAAAAATGAGTCCTCATACCGCCCTGTACGTGGAAAAATAAAAAAGTTATAGGGGTCAGAAGATGACATTTTTAAACGTATAAATTTTTCTGCATGTAGTTATGATTTTTTCCAGAAGTGCGACAAAATCAAACCTATATAAGTAGGATATCATTTTAACCGTATGGACCTACAGAATAAAGATAAGGTGTCATTTTTACCGAAATATGCACTGCGTAGAAACGGAAGCCCCCAAAAGTTACAAAATGGCGGGGTTTTTTTTCGATTTTGTCGCACAATGATTTTTTTTTCCGTTTTGCCGTGCATTTTTGGGTAAAATGACTAATGTCACTGCAAAGTAGAATTGGCGACGCAAAAAATAAGCCATAATATGGATTTTTAGGTGGAAAATTAAAAGGGTCATGATTTTTAAAAGGTAAGGAGGAAAAAACGAAAGTGCAAAAACGGAAAAACCCTGAGTCCTTAAGGAGTTAAAGGGGTATTCCAGGAAAATCCTTTTTTTTTTTTTTTTAAGATCAACTGGCTCCAGAAAGTTAAACAGATTTGTAAATTACTTCTATTAAAAAATCTTAATCCTTCCAATAGTTATCAGCTGCTGAAGTTGAGTTGTTCTTTTATGTCTAAGTGCTCTCTGATGACATGTGTCTTGGGAGCTATCCAGAGTAGAAGCAAATTCCCGTAGCAAACCTGCTCTTTGCAGTTCCTGTGGGAATTTACTTCTACTCTGGACAGCTCCCAAGACGTGTCAGAGAGAGCACTTAGACAGAAAAGAACAATTCAACTTCAGCAGCTCATAAGTACTGAAAGGATTAAGATTTTTTAATAGAAGTAATTTATAAATCTGTTTAACTTTCTGGATATATAAAAAAAAAGTTTTTTCCTGGATAACCCCTTTAAAACAAGTCAAAATGAGGCTCAGTAGTATGTGTGGCCTCCACGTGCCCGTATGACCTCCCTACAAGGCCTGGGCATGCTCCTGATGAGGTGGTCTCTTCAGGGATGTCCTCCCAGACCTGGACTAAAGCATCTGCCAACTCCTGGACAGTCTGTGGTGCAACAAGGAGTTGTTGGATGGAGCGAGACTTGATGTGCTCAATCAGATTCAGGTCTGGGGAACGGGCGGGCCAGTTCACAGCATCAATGTCTTCCTCATGCAGGAACTGCTGACACACTCCGGCCACATGAGCTCTAGCATTGTCTTGCATTAGGAGAAACCCAGGGCCAACTGCACCAGCATATGGTCTCACAAGGGGTCCGAGGATCTCATCTTGGTACCTAATGGCAGTCAGACTACCTCTGGCAAGCACATGGAGGGCTGTGTGCACCCCCCCCCCCTGCAAAAAAAAAATGCCACCCCGCACCATTACTGACCCACCCCCAAACTGGTCATGCTGGAGGATGTTGCAGGCAGCAGAACGTTCTCCACTGCGTTGTATCACAACCCCCACATGTTGACGTCGGGCCCTCATGGAGTCTGTTTCTGACCATTTGAGTGGACACATGCACATTTGTGGCCTGCTGGAGGTCATTTTGCAGGGCTCTGGCAGTGCTCCTCCTGCTCCTCCTTGCACAAAGGCAGAGGTAGCGGTCCTGCTGCTGGATGGTTGCCCTAATACAGCCTCCTCCACGTCTCCTGATGTACTGGCCTGTCTCCTGGTAGTGCCTCCATGCTCTGAACACTACGCTAACAGACACAGAAAACCTTCTTTCCACAGCTCTCATTGATGTGCCATCCTGGATGAGCTGCACTACCTGAGCCACTTGTGTGGGTTGTAGACTCCGTCTCATGCTACCACTAGAGTGAAAGCACCGCCAGCATTCAAAAGTGACCAAAACATCAACCAGGAAGAATGGGAACTGAGAAGTGGTCTGTGGTCACCACCTGCAGAACCACTCCTTTATTGGGGGTGTCTTGCTAATTGCCTATAATTTCCACCTGTTGTCTGTTCCATTTGCACAACAGCATGGGAAATTGATTGATTCAATCAGTGTTGCTTCCTGTAGTGTGATTGACTTGGAGTTACATTGTGTTGTTTAAGCGTTCCCTTTATTTTTTTGAGCAGTGTATATCGTGGTCGCTATTACCAAGGTTACATTACCAAGGTTACCGCACAGTTACATTACCAACCAGCTCTGCGTTGTTGGAAATGATCAGATCCAACATATCACTTCTTGTTGGATCCTCCACAAACTGGCCCATAAAATTATCCTGCAATAAATTTAGGAATTGTCTCCCCTTTGTGGTTTAGGCTAAACCCTGACCCCAATCTATAGCTGGATAGTTAAAATCTCCATTCCCACTGAACCCGCCCGGGCAGCCCTCTCTATTTGTGTATGCAGCTGACCTATCTCCTCAGTGGTGTTGGGGGGTCTATAGATTACACCAAAAAATGTATTTTCAGTGTTTCCCTCCATTTGTAATTCTACCCACAGTGATTCCACCTCCTCAGAATCATCACACACTATGGCATCGTTCACACTGACTTTCATACCACTTCTAACATACAGACGGACTCCACCACCTTTCCTGTTCTTCCCCATCTTTGCGAAACGGTGTAAACCCCTGCAGATTGATAGTCCAGTAATGTGAGGAATCAAGCCTAAAGCTCCCCCCCATTTTATTTGCTGGACTTCTGGCATTTGTGAACATACACTTAACATTTCCATTAAGTTTTACACATTCAGTCTCACTAATGGGATTTTTTGAGTTATTGGGGATAATGGGATTCTTTGAGCTACTGGGGCTACATATATTTTGGCAACATTTATTTTCACCGCTGGTTTGTAACACATGGATCTCCCTATCCACTACTATTAACCTCCCCCCACAGATCTCCACCCACCATTATGTTCTGACCCCTCTCTAACCTATCTGTCCCACTATCTGCTTACTTTGCTTTATTAATGTCCTCCCCCCACTTACCTAGTCTAAATACTCTGACACCCCTTCCAGGATTCTCTCCCCCAGCACAGCGGACCCCCTTGCATTCAGGTGCAAATTATCCATAGGATACAGTTTGATGAAAGATCAGCCCAGTGCTCTAAAGTCCCAAACCATTCCCCCCCTACACCACAACTTAAGCCATGCATTTAACTCCCATTTTTACCTTAAGGACTGAGCCCTTTTTTGCAATTCTCACCACTGTCACTTTATGCATTAATAACTCTGGGATGCTTTTACCATTTATTCTGATTCCGAGAATGTTTTTTGGTGACATATTCTACTTTAACATAGTGGTAAATTTTCGTCGTTACTTGCATCTTTTCTTGATGAAAAATCCCAAAATGTCATGAAAATTTAGCATTTTTCTAACTTTGAAACTCTCTGCTTTTAAGGAAAATGGACATTCCAAATAAATTATATATTGATTCACATATACAATATGTCTACTTTATGTTTGCAGCATGAAGTTGACATGTTTTTACTTTTTGAAGACATCAGAGGGCTTCAAATTATAGCAGCAATTTTCAGGGACCAGTTAAGTTTGAAGTGGATTTGAGGGGCCTTTCTGTGAGAAATACCCCATAAATGACCCCATTATAGAAACTGCACCCCTCAAAGTATTCAAAATGACATTCAGAAAATGTGTTAACCCTTTAGGTGTTTCACAAGAATAGCAGCAAAGTGGAGGAGAGAAATCTAAATCTGCATTTTTTTTTTCAACTGTAAATTTTTATTGAAATTTTCCTAATAAACAACACAAGACATAGCGAAAAATCACAAAGTTGGCAACAAAATGCAGCCAAGGACTACAACACAGTCAAAATAAGGCTAAAAGTAAGCCAATCCCTCCGTAGAGGACAATAACATCGATAAGGAAAACTCAAACAAAGCAAAGCCATCAAATGGAGGGAAAGCTAGTATCAATAAAATCAGACCATGAACACATAAAACTAATAAGGAGAGGGATACGGAAGGGGGGTGGGGTGGGGGGGGGGAGGAAAAAAAATAAGGAGAGACAAACCACACAACCAACAAGAGGAGACACAAGAGAGAAAAGACCAATAAATAGAGAGAAGGTGGAAACGTGAAATAAGGGAAGCCAGAGGTACAATCAACGAAAGGGAGATTACGGAGGCTGCCGATCTACAAACCTATCCCAGGGCTTCCAGACTGACACAATAGAGGAATTATGTTATTCAGAGAGGCCATAAGGGATTCCAAAGAGTGAATCTCCAGGACCCGGGCCATCAGATCGTCTTCTGATGGCAGAAGAGTCTGCTTCCAATGCTTGCCGACAAGAGTTTTAGCAGCCAGGGTCATGTGTAGAAATAACTTAAATGGCTTCCTCTGAAGGACCCTAGTCAATACTCACAGGAGGTAAACCAAGGAGACCAAGACACCCAGAAAAGCATGAAGAAGCCTCTGATCCATCATCCAGTAGGCTACAATACGCGGGCAAGACCAAAAAAATGAAAGACTGTGCTCAAGCCCACTCCACAATGCCAGCATTGAGGAGGGATGTCTGGATTCAGCTTATTCAGCAGGACCGGAGTATGATACCAGCCCATGAGCATTTTAAATTGGGTCTCCTTGTATGCTGTACATATGGATGCCTTGGAAGACCATTTCCAGATTATCTGCCACTGAGGGAGCGTGATAGGTACCCCAAGGGCCTCTTCCCAGAGGCTCATATAACAATGGGGGGGATCAGGGGCAAAAGCAGTATGGAGTAAATGATAGAAAGGAGACTCTACGTCAGGCCTATTCCTATACAGCTGTTCAAAACGCGTGGGAAGAGACACAATCAAAGACCTCTGTTGGAAGGATGAATAGTGACAAAGCTGATGGTAATGGGTCACCTCAGAGGAAGGAAGGTCCCAACGAGCAGTCAGTTGATCAAAAGAGAGTGAGATAGGGGATCCACAACATCCACCCAGCAAAAAAGGCCTCTCGAGCCCCATTCCCGTACCCTTCCAGAGAATAGGCCTGGGGGAAAGTCTGGATTATAGAAAAAGGATGGTAAAGGAGAAAAAGTAGAAGAGAGCCTAAACCGTCTAGAACAATAGTCCCATACATAACAAGAAAAGGACATTGGGCCCAGGAGAGGACTAGGGGGGCATGGTGGGGGGAGGGGGAACGGGGAACCAAAGAAGAGTATTAGGGTGAATCGGGGCCAACCACAACTTCTCCAACTCCATCCATTTACTGAAAGCATGGTACGACGACCAAGCAGCTAGGTGATGTAAATGGGCAGCCCAATAATATTTGGTGATATCAGGAATCCCCAGGCCCCCCATGTGCCTACTGGCCAACATAACATACATGGGAAGACGGTGGCGTTTAGCATCCCAAATAAAGCGGAAAATTTCAGATTGGAAAGAGCGAAGAGCAGCCAGTGGAACACGCACGCTATAGTCATTTTCACCGCCGCGATATGTCCAATGGAAAGAAATATATTGAGACCTCTCCATCATTGCCTGCAGATCACAAAAAAGGATAGGAACGCCATCTTCTTGCTCTCACCAGGAACTTTTGCAAGACTGAAGAGGTCCTGCTCCGCTCCGCTTCTTATACCGGTCTCCAACAAAATGGCCATCGGCCGGAACTTTGGCATCAGCAGGGCCTGGGAACGGAAGTGACTCAGTAGTGCGTCCTCTTCTTTCACTCCCCTGGCAACAAGGGCCCTTATTTACTAAGAGTGGAGTGTAGGTTTGTTTGTGGGTTTTAATTCCCTAAAAAAAAAAATTTCCACGGTATTTACTAAGGTTTCCCTACATTTTCCCTACATTTTGCTTTTTTTTTTTTTTTACACATGCTCTGATCTGTTGGGTTTTCCTCAGTTGAAATCCACCACATTTTCTGTGGAAAACCTTAGCAAATATGTTGGGTTTGTGTGAAAATGTCGGGAACACGCCCCTTTTCTGTGACCATACCCCTTTTTCGGGTTTTCTTAGCAAAATGGAGAGTTGGTCTGTTTTTTCAATTCTGGCTCAAATTTTGCCGCAGACAGAATTTCTGGTGCAATCCTCTAGAATCTGGCGCACAACCCGACATAACATGACGGGTTTGCAATAGTAAATGGGGGCCAAGGTGCAGGCTTTTCAAGTTCCACTTAGTACTGGAAACTGTGACCTGGCTTCAACGCCCAGGGGTGGGATGCTGGCTTTGGCGGTATCCTTTTGCGCACTTTTCCTCCAACAGATTAACCCTTTCAGGTATGGCGGCAGACATTTTGGCACACAACATTGCTTCGGCACAAATTTTGCACATGGTATTCTGCACTGTTCCAAAAAACTTTTCTTCACCTCCCCCTCTATTTCACAAGCGCCTCAGGTAAAATACATTCCACTGGTAAATTCCTGTACACTTTCTAGCACAAATATTATTCTCATCGGCATGTGATTTTCTGACAACACTGGACACAGTTCAGACTAGGGGAGGACTTGTCGCATAAGGCGCACACCCATATCCTGTTCGTAGGATGCAAAAAGTTGTGGTAGAGGGTGGGAGATGCAGGGCAGATGGAATAACCCTAGGGGCAGATGGCATGGTTTATCCTCAATACCACCCGAAGGTATACTGCTGGATCCTAGGCTAGGCACGGTGGCATTAATGACTCCGACACCAAGTTACGGACAACGGTAGCTTTACTGAGTGACTGTCTATACTGTGTAGCCGGGCCCACAGAGGTGACCAGTGACTTCAGAGACCTTAAGGGATTGCGGGGACTTACAGTGGTTTTGAACATTTTAGTGCAGGCCATGCTGACTTGACAATAGATGACGATGACTGACTTGACTTGACTGGAGACAGACTAAGCTGTGACTGTAGCTTACTTCTAGACTTGTAGCTTGTGGCTGCAGACTTGACTTGATTCCTCCTATGACTCCAGACACACTCTTAGGCTCGAATGCACCTCAGCAAAGACTCAGGAACTAAGAGAGCGAAGAGACTCCTCCCAGGGCTTTTATGGGGGAGACTCTGGTGGGATTCCATTGGTCACCTTTAAGTCACCTGGTCACTGATACCCCTGGGTAACAATCATATGATAACTCACATGACAACTGAAGATCACATGGGAACAAGTTATAACACTTCTTTACACACTATACAGCATAATAAATGGCAAAGCATATGTACATGAGGGGACACTGTAGGGAGGCTGCCTGACAGGGCAGCAACGGTATGGGGCAACAACTCCCGTACTAGGCCACCACAATTGCACTATGGATGCTCTCCCCAGCGAAGAGTGCCAAAAAATGTCCTAACCCATTTTGTGTGTTTCGGGGTAATAATTTGGGGTTAGTGCTAGCTGTTTTGGGTGCTAACAGTAAGCACCGGCTTAGTTATGAATTCTATCAATAAGACAGCTTCCACTACTAAACATGACAATTCAATTGTAAAAAACATGACACATTGGAAAAATTATTTTATTTAAAAAAAACACTCCCCCACAGCCCTCGTTAGCGATTTTATTAAAAGAAAAAAAATCTAGTTTATCCGCAGTAATCCCCCGAATCCGCCGCAATCCTCTGCATACACCGATGTGAAACGAGAAGAAAAAAGCACAAAAAATGGGTAAGGACATTTTTTAGCACACTCCGCTGGGGAAAGCGCTCATAGTGCAATGTCTTCCCAAACAGAGAGCCTCCAATTGTTGCAAAACTACAACTCCCAGCATGCCCAGAAAGCCTTTGTCTGTCTGAGCATGCTGGAAGTTGTAGTTTAGCAACAGCTGGAGTGTCACTGTCAGGGAGAACACTGCCAGAAGGGTCTCTTCACATTATAAAAAAACGTACAATGTGAACAGAGCTTCATTCATACTTTACAATGTGAACAGAGCCGCATACTTACCAGTCTGGCTCCCGTATGTAGCTTAGCCTCTAATGACATCACCATTAGGGGCGGAGCTACATGGACCCGGCGGGGACAGGGAGTGAGGGAGGTTAGTGGACGTCTTCTGTATACACTATATACAGCTATCTATAGATAGCTGTATATACTGTATACTGCCCAAAGGGGCTATAGGAGCAGGCAGTCCTGTCAGTTTAGTGAATAGATTCCCGGCTCCTGTATAGTATACACGGGTACACTATGCCCCCCTGTATACTATACGGCCGGGGGAGGTGAGTATTGATGCTGTACATCCCTCCTCATCTCCTTACACTCTGTGGACCGGGCGCTCAGCATCCGACCCCCAGAGTGGTACCTGAAGATAGTGAGAAAACTGCCACAGGGGACAAAACTGGATGTTTACACACACCAGGAAAAACACCAGAAAAATGCCAAAATGCAGGAAAAAGCTGTGGCAGTTTTGCTGTTTTTTTTTTTTAGGTGTTAAAAAAGACAACAACAACAAAAAAGTGAACACCTAGGCGGCTAAAACTGTTTTTTAGACACTTAGTGTGAAAACATATCTATGGAAGTAAAGATCATCGTTCTTGTAGACTCTCATATAAAGAGGGACTATTTGTTTGCAAATGTAGAACAAACTGCTGAACTGATAATATGGGAAATTACAAAGAATTTTAACCTTTCATCCAGCAGAGACTGAACTATTGAGGATATTACAATAGGTGCAAGGAGAAATCGTAGAGGGTTTTCATAATGCTAAAAAACAATTTAAACAGGCTACTAATGAACACCAGACAGTAACTCCTGCTCTTCATGTTGTGGTGTCTTGGGGTGCGAAGGTGAGATGTATGGGGCAGATGTTATAGCCCAGGGGCAAGGTGTTATTAACCCCTAAATGTTTGTGACACCAGGGCGTGGTTTTCCCGGTAACCACCTGAACCGTAATACCGCTATCCCAAGGTTAGGTAGGGCAATAATAGTCCAAGACCAGGTAAGGGTTAACGGTAGCTTTACTGGAGGTAGACAGATGGTAATAGTCTTTACAGCAAGGCCAGGATCCCAGAGAGGTGGCAAGTAGCACAGAAGGACCTTGCAGCTTGCTGGGACATGTAGTGACTAACAGACTTTAACCCCTTAAGGACTCAGGGCGTACCTGTATGTCCTGAGTCCGCTTCCCGTTCTATAACGCAGGGCCACGGCGTGCATCATAGCGGGTCGGGCCCGGCCTCTTACAATGGCCGGGACCCGTGGCTAATAGCGCGAGGCACTGATCGCGTTGCCAGTTAGCTCAGGGGGCTGTTCGGGATCGCCGTGGCTAAATCACGGCATCCTGAACAGCTGTAAGACACGAGGAGGGTCTCCTACCTTGCCTCCTGGTGTCCGATCGCCGAATGACTGCTCAGTGCCTGAGATCCAGACAGAATCATTGATCAATGGTTTCCTATGAGAAACCATTAAACAATGTAAGAGATCAGGGCATGCAGTTTTATAGCCACTAGAGGGGGCTATAACACTGCAAAAAAAAAAAAAGGAAATAAAGATAATTTAACCCCTTCCCTAATAAAAGTTTGAATCACCCCCCTTTTCCCATTTAATAAAAAAACTGTGTAAATAAAAATAAACATATGTGGTAACGCCGCGTGTGGAAATGTCCGAATTATATTATATCGGTAATTAAGCCACACGGTCAATGGCGTGCGCGCAAAAAATTCCAAAGTCCAAAATAGCGTATTTTTGGTCACTTTTTATATCATGAAAAAAATTAATAAAAAGCGATCAAAAAGTCCGATCAGTACAAAAATGGTACCGCTAAAAACTTCAGATCATGGTGCAATCATATCGCCCCATACGCGGTAAAATAAAAAAGTTATAGGGGTCAGAAAATGACAATTTTAAATGTATACATTTTCCTGCATGTAGTTATGATTTTTTCCAGAAGTACAATAAAAACAAACGTAGGGTAGAAACGGAAGCCCCCAAAATTACAAAATTGTGTTTTTTCTTCAATTTTGTCGCACAATGATTTTTTTTCCGTTTCGCTGTAGATGTTTGGGTAAAATGACTGATGTCATTACAAAGTAGAATTGGTGGCATGAAAAATAAGCCATCATATGGATTTTTAGGTGCAAAATTGAAAGGGTTATGATTTTTTAAACGTAAGGAGGAAAAAACAAAAGTGCAAAAATGGAAAAACACTTAAGGGGAGTCCTTAAGGGGTTAAGACAGCCACGCTGACTATAATAGACTTGACTTGACTGTAGGTAGTGACAGCAGACATAGAAGATTTGACTTACTGGCATGTGGCTGTAGGTAGGCTTGAGGCCTCCAGATGTGCTGGACACTCGCTCTGAGACATCTGGTCTTTACTGTGCCTCAGGATCTAAGAGAGATTGTAATGGCTGCCACTCTTATAAAAGGGGGGCTGAGCCAGAAGCCCATAGGTCAAGATGCAGGTCACCTGGTTAGCTGGTGCTCTCTGGGTAACAAATCAGGTGAACACATTATCATGTGACTAACTCAAAGGTCCTTAAAGGTCCTATATCCATAACACACATCACTATATATATATCACTATGGGGGAGACACTGCAGGAGAGCCCCCCGGACACAGAGGGACTCAACCTGAGAGGGACTCAACCTGACAGGGCCTAGGTACTGTACGGGACTATATCCCGAACTAGGACATCACAATGTAAAGGCCAAAGTGTGACTTTCCATAAATAATCTAAAGCAGAAGGAACCCACTGCAATATAGAAAACAAATCAGTCCTAAGGGATGTGTCTGGTGACAGGGTTTTGCCTGTTTCTAATAACTGCAAGCAGAAATGCGAGTGCAGCTCTGAGATCTCATACAGGCTGTAACTTGGGGTCAATACAACAGATAGAATTGAACCAATTCTCCCAAACCATTTGTTAAAACACCAGTAATTCTACAGAACTGGAATGAAACAGAATGTCAACCTGGCTCCCATTTCTTTCATTCAACTTTATCTGTATTCTTAGGAGCAAGCTAGTGGCACTGACCGGTGCACGGTTCTTGCCCACATTTAGCACCTTTTATGTGATGCAGGTGGTACAATGATGCCATTACACCACCTGTTCCATTGCATTGACGCTAGTATTTTCACAAACATTGTTGTAATATGTATCAGTAATGTTTTTAGGATGTACTATGGGGTGACAGATTTTCAGAGGGTAGCGTATAGCATTTATTTTCTGGGACACAGCCAGTAACTGTCTTATTTTCACATGTATTCAGGGGCACAGTGCGTGGTATCATGAGGAGTTTGTGATAGTATTGGGGTGGAGATGTTCTGTTAATTGGAGGAGCCAAAGATATTTGGGTTGTAAACTCTGCAAAGAATATTCGTGTCTAGAAGAAGTCACCATGATGATTTGGGCCAAATGGAGTAGAACAGTGTTTCCCAACCTGGGTGTCTCCAGCTGTTGCAAAACTACAAGTTCCAGCATGCCAGGACAGCCAAGGGCTGTCCGGGCATGCTGGGAGTTGTAGTTTTGCAACAGCTGGTGGCACCCTGGTTGGGACACACTGAAGTAGAAAAAGGAAGAGATTGACTGGATTTATTTATATAGTTATTTAGATTCGATTTTATTATCTAGAATATTGCATATTTAAAGTATGTATAATATTCTGCAAGGTTCTACACTTCAGGCCTCGAGGTAGAGAACCTGTGGTTAACCCCTTAATGACTACAATACATCTTTTGTTGGCAGGGCAGAAGTAGCCTGGCATTGAAATCCTGTGCTGAATATTGTGGGAGCTCGACTGTTACATGACAGCAGGGCTCTTGGTCTAACGAACAAAAGCAGAGAAACCATTTTGACCACAGCCTTTAGGGGGTTAAACTACAAGGATCAGATAATCCTTGTGGTTTAATCTCTTAGATGCTATAATCCCAATTTGACCACAGCATCTAAGTGGTTTCGAAGCATCTGCTTCCCTTATTGGCACCAAGGCAACAGTGTCCTAATGGGACTAATAAAAATAAAAATTTAGAAAATATAACCATTATCAAAAAAATTGAAAATACTAATTTTTCCCTTACAAAATACTTTAACTCCTTGGGGACGGAGCCCATTATAACCCTAAGGACGGGAGCATTTTTTGCAATTCTGACCACTGTCACTTTAAGCATTAATAACTCTGAGATGCTTTTACTTTTCATTCTGATTCCGAGATTGTTTTTTTCATGACATATTCTACTTTATGTTAGTGAAAATTTTGGCAATACTTGCATCATTTCTTGGTGAAAAATTCCAAAATTTGATGAAAAAATTGAAAATTTAGCATTTTTCTATCTTTGAAGCTCTCTGCTTGTGAGGAAAATAAACATTCTAAATAAATAATATTTTGATTCACATATACAATATGTCTACTTTATGTTTGCATCATAAAGTTGACATGTTTTTACAATTGGAAGACACCAGAGGGCTTCAAAGTTCAGAAGCAATTTTCCAATTTTTCACAAAATTTTCAAAATCGGAATTTTTTAGGGGCCAGTTCAGTTTTGAGGTGGATTTGAAGGGCCTTCATATTAGAAATACCCCATAAATTACCCCATTATAAAAACTGCACCCCTTAAAGTATTCAAAATGACATTCAGTAAGTTTGTTAACCCTTTAGGTGTTTCACAGGAATAGCAGCAAAGTGAAGGAGAAAATTCAAAATCTTAATTTTTTACACTCGCATGTTCTTGTAGACCCAGTTTTTGAAATTTTACAAGGGGTAAAAGGAGAAAAAGCCCCCAAAATTTGTAACCAAATTTCTCTCGAGTATGGAAATACCTCATATGTGTATGTCAAGTGTTCGGTGGGCGCAGTAGAGGGCTCAGAAGGGAAGGAGCGACAATGGGATTTTGGAGAGTGAGTTTTGCTGAAATGGTTTTTAGGGGCATGTCACATTTAGGAAGCCCCTATGGTGCCAGAACAGCAAAAATAAAACACATGGCATACTATTTTGGAAACTACACCCCTCAAGGCACGTAACAAGGGGTCCGGTGAGCCTTAACACCCCACAGGTGTTAGACGACTTTTCGTTATATTCGGATGTGTAAATGAAAAAAAAAAATTTTCTCTAAAGTGCAGGTTTTTCCCCAAAATTTACCATTTCTACAAAGGGTAATGGGAAGAAAAATCCCCCCAAACTTTGTAACGCAATTTCTCCCGAGTACGGAGATACTCCATATGTGTCCCTAAACTGTTGCCTTGAAATACGACAGGGCTCTGAAGTGAGAGAGCGCCATGCGCATTTGAGGCCTGAATAAGGAATTTGCAGTAGGGGTGGACCCGGTTACAAGGATGGGGCTTGTCTCCACCAAAACCCTACAGCAGTGTCTCCCACAGGGTGCCTCCAGCTGTTGCAAGACTCCCAGCCTGCCAGGATAGTCTATGGCTGTCCGGCAACACTGGGAGCTGTGGTTTTGCCACAGCTGGAGGCGCCGTTTTGGAAACACTGCCGTATGAGGCGTTTGTCATTTTTATTGGGGGGGGGGGGGGGGGGGGCAGGCGACGTGTAAGGGGGTGTATGTGTAGTGTTTTACTTTTTATTATTTGTTAGTGTAGTGTAGTGTTTTTAGGGTACATTCACACAGGCAGGGGTTCACAGTAAGTTTCCTTGAAGGAAACCCACTGTAAACCCGCCCGTGTGAATGTACCCTGTACATTCACATGGGGGGGGGGGGGCGAACCTTCAGCTGTGGCAAAATGACAACTCCCAGAATGCACTGACAGACCGTACATGCTGGGAGTTGTAGTTTTACAACAGCTGTAGGCACACTGGTGGGGAACCACTGAGTTAGAAAACAGACTCTAGCTCAGTGATTTCAACTCATGTGCCTCCAGATGTTGCAAGACTACAACTCCCAGCTTGTACGGTCTGTCAGTGCACTCTGGGAGTTGTAGTTTTGCAACAGCTGGAGGCACACGGGTTGGAATCACTGAGTTAGGAAACAGACTCTAGCTCAGTGTTTCCCAACCAGTGTGCTTACAGCTGTTGCAAAACTACAATTCCCAGCACGGCCAGACAATCAGGTATGCTGGGCGTGTAGTTCTGCAATATCTGGCCCTTCAGATGTTGCAGAACTACAACTCCCAGCATGCCTGGACAGTCTGGGCATGCTAGGAGTTGTAGTTATGCAACAACTGGGGAAGAACAGTGGCCTCCAAACTGTAGCCCTCCAGATGTTGCAAAACTACAACTCCAAGCATGCCCAAACTGTCCAGGCATGCTGGGAGTTGTAGTTCTGCAACATCTGAAGGGCCTGATTATTGCAGAACTACATGCCCAGCATCCCTGACTGTCTGGGCATGCTGGGAGTTGTAGTTTTGCAACATCTGGAGGGCTACAGTTTGGAGACCACCATATAGTGGTCTCCAAACTGTGCCACTTCAGATGTTGCAAAACTACAACTCCCAGCATGCTCAGACAGCCTTTGGCTGTGTGGGCATGCTGGGAGTTGTAGTTTTGCAGCTTTTAGAAGGCCACAGTGAAGATCACTTATCGCGATCTTCACTGCAGCCTTCTCAGCCGCACTTTCTGGCCGCCGCTCCTCCTGCTCGCGCCGCTTGTTCCTGCTGCCGCCGATGCCACCGATGCCGGTCCGGGTAAGCCAGGCCGTGTCCCCCCCTCGCCGCCAGTGTTCCCCCCGCTCTGTACCGACTTCGATCGGTGGTCAGAGCGGGGGGAAATGAACTCTAACCCCCCGCCTCCCTCCTGCCATTGGTGATCAGCCTGACCGACCAATGGCAGGGGATTGGAGGGGGTGGCAACACTGCCACCTCGCTCCTATGCTTAAGGCTGTCTCTGACAGCTCCGATCAGTCTTATTTTCCGGGAGATCGGGTCACCAGTGACCCGATTTGCCCGGATCGCGGCAAATCACAGGTCTGAATTGACCTGCGATTTGCTGCGATCGCCGATATCGGGGGGTCTCATGACCCCCCTAGGCATTGCCACGGGATGCCTGCTGATAGATATCAGCAGGCATCCTGGTCCGATCACCGCCCGGCGAGCGGCAGTGATCTGAAATACGGAGGGCGTATGGATACGCCCTCCGTCCCCAAGGAGTTAAACATATTTGGATTTGGCATGTCCGTAACATGAACTATAAAAATGTTCACATTTATTGGAACATTCTAAAAAAGAAATGAATAGAAAAAAATACACCTGAATTTGCTGTATTTTGTTGATCACCCAGATAAAAAAATTTTTTAAATTAAATGAAAAAAGAAAGCAAATAAAGTAACTTGTACCCCTAAATGTACAACTTATTCTACAAAAAATACAAGCCCCTATATGGATGTGTCTACAGAAAAAAGGTAGGGCTACTGGAAGGCAATGAAAAAAAATGAAGAAAATTGCTTGGTCATTAAATGGTTTAGAACATGAATCCCAACCCTGCAATACGAGTAATACATTATATTAAAACAGTTTATGAAAATTAAATTTCTATATAAAAGGTAAGCTTGTGATCAATGGGGGACATTCTATTAGTCTTGCCTTTAACATGCAGTATCTCCCGTTCTTACTGGCGCAGTTTCTAATAAATGTGACTCATTATATCCGCATCTTCTCATAAACAATGATCTCATTTTCTTAAACGCTCACATCACTACATTTTTCACTTACACTTACAGTTTACCGTAATAAAAATGAGCGGTTGAAGCGATAAAGCCTATTTATTGGTAGTATAGAAGAGTATACATAGAACAATCCTTTCAATAAACCTTCTCTCCTGTGCACTTTTATAGACTATATAATCAAAAACAAAAGCTTATTAATTGGGAAAAGAAACATAACAATGGGCACCAGGACTAATGGCTTTTTGGTAACATTGCTCATCTGTTTCAGAGATGCTTAATCTCTAAATGGAGTTCCTAGTATATATGAAATCTTCATCTTCAGGCCACTACATAAGGGGAGGAAATGCTAGCTGATGATTTACAATTGGCTCTTGCAAGTAAAAGTTACCTTGAGTTCTGAAGCAAAAAATTGTCCTGTGTCCCGACTTTGTTTCCCCACTGCACCATCTGTGGTTGCCATAGAGCCCCTCGCCTTGAACAGCTTTGGTCATTTTTATACAGTGCCACATATGCATCAGCTATGCAAGGTGGCATAGGTGCACTGGCCTAGTGCCCATTTCTCCCCGAGGAAAGTACTGACCCCGTTTAAAGCCACAGGCCTCTCACCACAGCCAAGCCAGATCACCCTGCTCTGTACTGACAAGGGGCAAACATCCCGAAACAGCTGTTTGCAGATGGGTCCTCTTCCCTTCTGGAGAGAGTTCTGGCTTGGCATAAATCCCAATCAGTTCTGAGACTTCTTAAATGGAGCCTGAGCTGTTTTGCAGGACACACTACCTGTAAAGGTGGTGTGGTGAGCTAATTTAAAAAATAAATAAATATATATATATATATATATATATATATATATATATATATATATATAAATTCTGACTCCATTGCCATTTTATATGTAGCTTGTATCCAGACTGAAGAATCTCCATGGACCCTGAAGTTAACATGTGAGACAGAGAGGTCAGGCCTTGTGATTGGCAGTCTTGCCTCTGAGGGTTGTCCTTGATTTTTGCCAATCTTGGAGGGGAGGGACTATTTGCAGTCTGTTTTGACTCAACAGGCATGCTGGTCTGTGGTGGTGTGTAAAGGCCACTGCTAACATCTGCCGCAGTGATGGCTTAGAGAATGTGGGAGACCTATGATAATGCTGGAGAGGATAGTGATTGGGATTGGGAAAGAGAAGGACCTGCTAAGTTGTAGTGTAATGAAATCAAAATCAATCCACCTAAAACTTAACCTTTAATCAATATAAATAAAAACCTAAATTGTTGGGTAAAAGAAAATAAAGCAAACAACAGAGAGGGTGGTAAACAAGATTTCTGGGGCCCATCAATGTCTGTAATTCTGCCTAGCGAGCCCTAATCTCTGCCTAGCTTCATGCAGAATCAAAACCACGATAAGGCCCATACTATGCTGAAACCTATTTCTCTCTTTTCTTCTCTTATCTCCTGGGTGAGTTATAAATCTCTATCTACAAATTCTTTGTGACTACTATTCAACTCAAATCTTACAATTAGTAGCACAGTGGCCTGCTTAAAGCTCAACACTATTAGTCTCAGCAAAGCCTGTGAGGAACCTGCATCCCGGTTACCTCAGGAGAAACTGTATATTTGTAAAGACTGTTTGCTCAAGAAGTTAAGTAAAAGTTCCAGTTATCTCATAAATCCTGCTGTGGACATTCCATTTATTCCCTGCCGTTTTTTGGCCGGTTGGCGGCAGTGCCTTCTATACTAAGCAAACTGCAACCTGGCGTCACGATAAACCAAGGGTTAATGCCACCAGACCCTGTAGCATCATTGCCTCACCCGGCACCACAACTCTTTAGGTGTCACGAACAGGTGTGTGCCTTTATTAACTTTGATACCCTGACCACCCGCAACGAAAAACAGGTGTATACCGTTATTGCAAGTGCCATAGTCCTCCCCCTATTCAGAACTGTGTATACAAAACTGTCCGGGATTAGCGCAAGTTGCGCACAAAATTGCACCCAGAAGTGTACGGGACTTTATTGCTGAAATTGTGCTTTGCCGGGGTGCAAGAAAAAGTAAGGGGGAGGTGAAGAATTCTGTGTATTTGCTGTCATACCTGAAGGGGTTAAAGTCACTGCCGGCCTTCCCGCGCGCGAACAGCTGCGGCTCCTCCCCGCTGATCCTCCGCAGTCACGCCTCCAGTGCCGGAAGGAACAAAAGTTCCCCCTGTGTTGCCGAGGGGAAGGATTTCTTGCTCGGACCAAACCGGAAGTCCTCCGGGCGCAACAAAATTCAAAAGCTCCGGCAGCTGCGCCCACATTACTATAGTGCACCTCCGTTGCAGAGACTCTGCAGACGTCAGGACAAGGGTCTGGACAGCACAGCAAACCTTAAAAGCAGGCCACACAGATTGCCGCAGCAACTCATCTTAAAGGGCCAGCGTACCCTAATTGCCCAGCAGCGACAACGCACTCAAGACTACAGATCAACGCACTCAAGTCTACAGGACAGCGCACTCAAGCTTCTCTTAACCTGTTCAGGACCCATGACGTATGCATACGTCTTCACACCCTGGGTCTTAAGGACCCATGACGTATGCATACGTCATGGCGTTTTCCGGTCGCTGCCGCTCGCCGGGCAGAGATCGGAACTGGATGCCTGCTGAAATCCTTCAGCAGGCATCAAGGGCAAACGCCGAGGGGGGCCATGTAGGCCCCCCATGTCGGCGATCGCCGCAAATCGCAAGGGAAATCGCCCTTGCGATCTGCGGCGATACCGGGCTGATCGGGTCTCTGGGACCCGACCGCCCGGTAATTTCGCATGATCCCGGCTGTCGCAGACAGCCAGGACCATGCTGGAGTATCGGAGCGAGGTGGCAAGCCGGCCACCTCCTCCGATCCCCTGCGATCTGTCGGTTAGTTAACCGACCAATCGCAGGAGGGGGGGCGGTTACTTCCTCCCGTCCTGCCCGGCCCCTGAAAGTCCGGAGAGGACGGGAGGAAGACCGGAGGACGCGGCGGGGGACGGGGGAGTGCTGGGGACCGGCCCCGGTACTTACCTCGTCCCTGAAGACCCAGATCCCGGCGAGGAAGATGGCGGCGGCGGCGACAGGTGAGTAGATCTTCAGCCGCGGTCGGGCCCTTTACAGCAATGCACGTCGCCGTAAAGCGACATGCATTGCTGTAATAGGACCCTGTAAACTACAACTCCCAGCATGCCCAGACAGCCCTTGGCGTCTGGGCATGCTGGGAGTTGCAGTTTTGCAACATCTGGAGGTACACAGTTTGGAGACCACTGTGCCCTTCCAGATGTTGCAAAACTACCCATCCTCAGCATGCCCTTACTGTCCAGGCATGCTGGGAGTTGTAGTTCTGTAACATCTGGCCCTTCAGATGTTGCAGAACTACAACTCCCAGCATGCCTGGACAGTTTTGGCATACTGGGAGTTGTAGTTTTGCAACATCTGGAAGGGCACAGATTGGGAACCACTGTATTAGTGGTCTGCAAACTGTAGTCCTCCAGATGTTGCAAAACTACAACTCCAAGCATGCTGGGAGTTGTAGTTCAGCAACATCTGGCTCTAAAGATGTTGCCGAACTACTACTCCCAGCATGCCTGAGAATGTTTGGGAGTTGTGGTTTTGCAACAGCTGGAGGCACACTGGTTGGGAAACATTGTTTCCTAACTCAGTGTTTCCCAACCCGTGTGCCTCCAGCTGTTGCAAAACCACAACTCCCAAACATTCTCAGGCATGCTGGGAGTTGTAGTTTTGCAACAGCTGGAGGTCCCCCCCCCCCCCCCCTGTGAATGTACAGGCTACATTCACATGGGCAGGGGGCTTACAGTGAGTATCGGGCTGCAAGTTTGCGATGCAGCAAATTTTGCGCGGCAGCTCAAACTCGCTGTAATCCCCCGCCCGTGTGACTGTACCCTAAAAACACTACACTACACTAACACAAAATAAAATAAAAAGTAAAAAACACTACATATACACATACCCCTACACAGCCCCCCTCTCTCCCCAATAAAAATGAAAAACGTCTGGTACGCCACTCTTTGCAAAATGGAGCCTCCAGCTGTTGCAAAACAACAACTCCCAGTATTGCCAGACAGCCGTTGACTGTCCAGGCATGCTGGGAGTTTTACAACAGCTGGAGGCACCCTGTTTGGGAATCACTGACGTAGAATACCCCTATGTCCACCCCTATGCAAATCCCTAATTCAGGCCTCAAATGCACATGGCGCTCTCACTTTGGAGCCCTGTCGTATTTCAGGGCAACAGTTTAGGGCCACATATGGGGTATCGCCGTACTCGGGAGAAATTGCCTTACAAATCTTGGGGGTCTTTTTCTCCTTTCACCCCTTATGAAAAGGTGAAGTTGGGGTCTACACCAGCATGTTAGTGTAAAAAAAATAAACTTTTTACACTAACATGCTGGTGTTGCCCTATACTTGTCATTTTGACAAGAGGTAAAGGGGAAAAAAGCCCCACAAAATTTGTAACACAATTTCTCCCGACTACGGAGATACCCCATATGTGGGCACAAAGTGCTCTGGGGGCGCACAACAAGGCCCAGAAGGTAGAGTGCACCATGTACATTTGAGGTGATTTGCACAGGGGTGGCTGATTGTTACAGCGGTTTTGACAAACGCAAAAAAAAAAAAAACCCCACATGTGACCCCATTTCGGAAACTAGACCCCTCACGGAATGTAATGAGGGTTGCAGTGAGAATTTACACCCCACTGGTGTCTGACAGATCTTTGGAACAGTGGGCTGTGCAAATTAAAAATGTTGTACAGCCCACTGTTCCAAAGATTTGACAGACACCAGTGGGGGGTAAATGCTCATTTTATGCCTTGTTACGTTCCTCAAGGGGTCTAGTTTCCAAAATGGTATGCCATGTGGGGGTTATTTTGCTGTCCTGGCACCATATGGGCTTCCTAAATGCGACATGCCCCCCCGAGCAAAATTTGCTCTCAAAAAGCCAAATATGACTCCTTCTCTTCTGAGCATTGTAGTTCGCCCGTAGTGCACTTCAGGTCAACTTATGGGGTACCTCCATACTCAGAAGAGATGTGGTTACAAATTTTGGGGGGTATTTTCTGCTATTAACCCTTGTAAAAATGTGAAATTTGGGGGGAAACACACATTTTAGTGATTTTTTTTAATTTTTTTTTACGTATGCAAAAGTCGTGAAACCCCTGTGGGGTATTAAGGCTCACTTTATTTCTTGTTACGTTCCACAAGGGGTCTAGTTTCCAAAATGGTATGCCATGTGGTTTTTTTTTGCTGTCCTGGCACCATAGGGGCTTCCTAAATGCGACATGCCCCCGAGCAAAATTTGCTCTCAAAAAGCCAAATATGACTCCTTCTCTTCTGAGCATTGTAGTTCACTCATAGTACACCTCAGGTCAACTTATGGGATACCTCCATACTCAGAAGAGAAGGGGTTATAATGTTTGGGGGGTATTTTCTGCTATTAACCCTTGCAAAAATGTGAAATTTGGGGGGAAACACACATTTTAGTGAAATTTTATTTTTATTTTTTTACATATGCAAAAGTCGTGAAACCCCTGTGGGGTATTAAGGCTCACTTTATTCCTTGTTACGTACCTCAAGGGGTCTAGTTTCCAAAATGGTATGCCATGTGGGGGATTTTTGCTGTTCTGGCACCATAGGGGCTTCCTAAATGCAACATGCCTCCCAAAAACCATTTAAAAAAAACGTACTCTCCAAAATCCCCTTGTCGCTCCTTCGCTTCTGAGCCCTCTACTGCGCCCGCCGAACACTTTACATAGACATATGAGGTATGTGCTTACTCGAGAGAAATTGGGCTACAAATATAAGTATACATTTTCTCCTTTTTCCCCTTGTAAAAATTCAAAAATTGGGTCTACAAGAACATGCGAGTGTAAAAAATGGAGATTGTGAATTTTCTCCTTCACTTTGCTGTTATTCCTGTGAAACACCTAAAGGGTTAAAACGCGGACTGAATGTCATTTTGAATACTCTGGGGGTGCAGTTTTTATAATGGGGTAATTTGTGGGGTATTTCTAATATGAAGACCCTTCAAATCCACTTCAAACCTGAACTGGTCCATGAAAAATTGGAAAGAGTTTGGAAATTGGAAAGAGTTTGGAAATTTTGTGAAAAATTGGAAAATTGCTGCTGAACTTTGAAGCCCTCTGGTGACTTCCAAAAGTAAAAACACGTAAATTTTATGATGCAAACATAAAATAGACATATTGTATATGTGAATAAAAAAAAAATTTTTTTGGAATATCCATTTTCCTTACAAGCAGAGAGCTTCAAAGTTAAAAAAATGCAAAATTTTCAAATTTTTCATAAAATGTTGGGATTTTTCACCAAGAAAGGATGCAAGTTACCACAAAATTTTACCACTATGTTAAAGTAGAATATGTCACCAAAAAACAATCTCGGGATCAGAATGATAACTAAAAGCATTCCAGAGTTATTAATGTTTAAAGTGACAGTGGTCAGAATTGCAAAAAATGGCCGGGTCCTGAGGTGTAAAATGGCTGGGTCCTTAAGGGGTTAAAGGACCAGCACACCCAATCAAGACTATAGGTCAGCACACTAAAGCTTCTCTTAAAGGGCCAGCGCACTCAATCAAGGCGACAAGATGTAAGCACCTACTACACCACCACCTGACCCACAGGATGGAGGTGCTCCTGCGACCCCGCCAGAGGGGTCACCACAGTCTGCAAGGAGAATGTTGCCCTCTTCACCACCAGTTCCATGTTACACCCTGGGAGCTCCTGTAGCCGCACCTGTCTTCCTGGGGAATCCCGTGCTCCGTACCTGTAATGGGGATCCTTTCACTCTGCGAGACTTCAAAGAGAAGATACAGAGTCTCTTTTTTTTTTTTTTATTATTATTTTCCCCCTAACCAGCAGGTGCAGTTGCTTAGGGGACAGCTACAGGGATCAGCATTGGAAGAGGTCCGCACCTGGCCAGCCTCCAAGAAGGCCACAGTGGAACAGATTTTTGGAGGGACTATACCAAGTGTTCGAGTCTCCCTCCCCATCTGAGGTACATCTACGCCTGTAAGAAAGATGGCAGAAACCAGGTGAGACCCTTCGGGTCTATGCTCTAGCATTGCAAAATACGTTAGAGACTGTCCAGAGGTTAGAGGGCCTCACACTCGAGCAGGGTAACAAAGTGCTCATGGACAGATTTATAGACGGGGCACAAAATAAATGGGACAAAGCCCAACTTAGAAGGCTTGCGGTGAAAAATCCTAACCTGTCTTTCAATGCCTTTAAGAGACTAGCCGTACAAGTTATTGAGTCAGGGTCCGAGGCAGAAGAAGTTAGCGCCTCTTCCTCTGAAACACTAGGAGCATCTGCTAGGCCAGTGCCACCATCACCACCTGCTCCTGCACCGCTACCACCTGCCCCAACAATCCCTGCGTCCTCAGAATTACAAGGTGTGAGGCAGGACACTGACCAGTTAACAAAGGCTGTCAAAGAACTTGCTAGCCGGACCAGTCCGCCTAGCCGGGGAGCACCTCCCCCTAGAGAACCTGCCCCTACTCCCCGTCCTGCTAGTTCGCATTCCGCGTGTTCCAAGTCAGGACTCTCCATTTACGTTGCCCAATGCCCCTATGTAAAGGTTGTTGTGGAGGAGGTACAGCTAGAGGCCCTCATTGATACTGGTTTCCAGGTGTCTACAATACCTAAGGATGTTTTTTATAGATACTGGGGCTCTGAAATATTACGTGAACCTGACGATATGGACTTTAAAGTGATGGCAGGGAGCGGGAAACCAGTACCCAGGCATGGGTACTGGGAGCCCACCATTCAAGTGGGAGAGTGTGTCCTCCAAGTGCAAGGTGTCATTGTAACAAATGCAATTGATGAAGGGGCAGCAGAGTTCATCCTAGGAATGAACATTATGAGGCATTGTTTTGAGGAGATAGTAGGGTCCTTGCATGCATCTCTCCCTCACATGTCTACCTCAGGCCGGCGAGCTGCACAACACCATCTGAAGATTCTGCAAGCAGAACAGAAATTTGTTAACCGCCAAGGGGAGATCTGCCGAGTGAGGAATCAGGATATACGGTCTGTGCCCTCCAGCCGCAGACGGAGACAATCATCTGGTGCCGTGACCAGGGGTGAAGAACCTGGATTATCAGGCCTTGCTGGAGCCGATACAACTAGAAGACTACCCCCTTGGTCCGTGCAGCGAGGAGCCTAGTTACAGTGTCGGTAACGGAACGGTTCTGGTCCTAGTAGTCAACTCCTGTCGCTCAGCTCCTGTCGCTCAGCTACACCATCTTGGGCCCAAAGATGTACTGACTAAGTCACAAGTAGCCTGACAGTGGACTGCCCAGACTACCCACGGCGCCGACAACAGCTATCCAGAACCATGGTGGACCCAGCTGCAGATAGGGGATGAGAATACCCCCAGAGATCAGGTTGGCGGAGTCAACCAATAGGCCAAACAATATCAGGAGGCCTTCAGCAAGCACCCCACCGATTTTGGCCGGACTACGATGATCCAACATTGGATCCTAACAGGTGATAGTCCTTCAATCATGGAAAGGCATCGCCCAGTGGCCCCTGGTATGTACCAGACAGTAAAAAAAAAATTGCTGACCGAGAAGAAGGAAGCAGGCTGGTAAATCCGACCTTTTCATTTCATAGACTTTTGCGGTGAAAACATCACATTTGAATACAAATTATAATTGTTATTTTTATGTGAGTTTTGCAGATCTAGCATCATGAGAGTCCATAGATTCCATTAGAATAGCAGAGGAAAATATAAAGCAGTAAGTTTTAGCACTGATGAGCTAGTTATTTCCTGCATGTGTTGTCCTATAGTCACAGATTTCTCCTTTGTCTTGAGCTCGGTGGCCAACTCTAGAAATTTCCAGCTAATCAGGACTAGGTACAACATTCAGCTCCGAAGGGAAAATGTTGGACCTGCCCCCTCTGATTGCTAGGGTGCTGTATGTAAAAGGTATGTTCTCCTTCAAGAAATAAAGAATGTATAAATAAATTATATCTATTGTTGGAGATTAGTTCCGTAGGATCAGTCAAAAAGTGGCAAAATAGCTATCAGAGAATGGGCTTACCCTATCTTTATGTTTCAATAACAAAACAAAATAAAGCCTTTACACTAAGGCATAAACATACATACAAACATACATTTGGCTTGTCCAGCGTTAGCGATGCAGTTATTTTCCTGTCTATACAGGTGGCTTATGACCACACCTAACAAGGCAGACAATATGTTACTCAGACAGGTCACAAAGTCTCAATTTTGAAGCTGCAAACCTTAGGACTCCAACTCCTAGAGGTTCATCACAGTTTTTTCTAAGCCCAGTATTAGTCAACCTCAGCGCCTGTGCTGACTTGGGGCCAACATAAAAATCTGGATTGATTCAGGAAGTATCTGAAAGGCTCCACTCCCGAACCTGCCTTTTATGGGATAAAAATCCAGGCCTGATAATAGAACTTACCAAATTTCCTTGTAAGCTGTCTCTCCAGGGAATTGAACTATTTCCTGGATTTCCCATATAAAACCTGATATCTACATACAACAGGTACCTTAGGGAAATATAACGATCCACGACCACTGTCCAATGGTGTCTGCAGCTTTAACCGTCAAATAGAGCTGACAGATTCCTTTTAAAAACATACGGAATAAAGCATTTGGAATAAATAAACAAAAACTTAATCCACAGAAAGATTATAAAGTCATTGAAAGAGACAGGTCTGGTAAATGTTTATCATAAAACAGTTTGGTGAACAGTTGACTTAGTACAGAATATGGGGGTTTGTAAATAAAGTAAGGTTTATCTTCTTGCTTCCTGTAGTTTTACTACACTAAGGTTGATTTGTCCGTCAAGTTCAACCTCTCTCAGGTCAATTATACATCATTCACACTTAATTTATTATTAACCATTGCCATTAGATAAGCAGAATAGTCTACCATCTCATCTATTAATCTATTTGTCTGCTACAGAACTTTCTTCTGCTTTATTTCAAAACTGAATGCTATATTCCAGATATGGTTTGACATGAGATTTATAGAGAATATTAGATTTAAATGATCATTTCTGTGGACCTCGAAATCTTATTTGCCTTTACAGCTGCTGCTTGACATTGAGTACCACTGCTCATATATAAGTATTTTTCCCTTTTTTTTTTTTTTTTTTATCCCTATTTGTATTCTACTTAATGTATGTGAAGTAATTCTATTACCGCAGCCTAGGTGCATTGCTTTATATTTAACAACATTACATTTCTTCTGCCACACTATTGCTTTGGTTGCCAACTTTTCAATTTCTTTCTGTATCCTTCAAAGCTTTGTGTCATCAGCAAAAACAACAGTTTATTTCTATCGCATCCACAAGGTCACTGGGATGAAAAAGTACTGAGATTGCTGCTGACTGTAGCCCTTTTTAAAAAGGTGATTTATCAGCCCCTCTTCTTGCTATGAGCTGTAACATAGTAACATAGTTCCTAAGGTTGAAAAAAGACCAGAGTCCATCAAGTTCAACCTATAACCCTAATGAGTCCCTACTCAGTTGATCCAGAGGAAGGCAAAAAAATAAAAAATAAATAATCATACTAGAGGTAAAAATTCCTTCCCGACTCCAACTATGACAGTCAGAATAAACCCATGGATCCACGTTCTGTCCCTATAAGTCTAATATACATAACCAGCAATGTTATTCTCCAAAAATGCATCCAGACCCTTTTTAAATTCTTTTACAGAGTTCACCATGGGCATGGGCTGACAGATGATAGAGGCAATAAAATAATTAATGGCTCATGTACGGCTGAGGGCTCAAGTGTCAAAGAGGCGGAGCTAATCTGCTGAAGTACAATCACTGTTTCCCCTGTCTCCATGCCCTTCATAAGTGACTTACAAGGCTCAGCTTGCATCACTGAGCCCTGTAAAACAGATCACATGCCTCCAGCATGCTTACTAATAGGCCATGTGCAATGGCTTCAGGGCATTACTGTGCATGCACCACTATTAGTTCACAGGAAACGTTGCTGAGTTGCCCATAGCAACCAATCAGATCGCTTCTTTCATTTTGCACAGGCCTTGTTAAAATGAAAAAAGGAATCTGATTGGTTGCTATGGCAACTTTCCCTCTGGACAGGTTTTGATAAATCTCCCTCTATGTGTATACAGAGCTGGGGTGCTGTAAGCCTAGCCAAGTATGTCAATCATGCAGGAAAGGTTGAAAGCAGAAGCCAGGAAGCAGGAAGTGTTGTGGTACTTTAAAAGCTCAGATCTGCCTTTTTGACACTTTAGCCAAGAACTAAAACTTTATTGTATGACTTATGAAAAGTTCATCAGCTTTATAAAAAGGTATCATTAATTTTATTGCCCCGTGGAGAAGGAGATCCTAACCAAGTTCCCTTTAGTTCAATTATGAATACACCTTAGGACATGTACAGAAAAGGAAAAATCAGTTGCTAGCTTGTGCTAGTAAGCCCTTGTCTCCCTGGGAGTGGCGAAAGTAGTGTGATAAGGTTTTCATATTTTTTTTAGTATACAAGTTAAATTAGATATGCACATGTAGGCATGTATTTTGGAGTATTTTGTCCATTTGCAGGTGTACTATGCTGTGCACCACATTGGGTTTTCGACACTTTTTTTCAGCCATGACCAGCAAAAGACTGTTGAGACCCAATTAGCTCCTAGCAGGCTATAACTACCCCTCCCCCTTTACTACAATAAATAATTAAATAATAACTGACACGACAACAATTTAACTTTTCCGTGGGTGGGGATCGGCCACAGCTTTATTTATAAAATTACTTATATAAATAACAATTTAACTGTAACAAAAAAACACAGATTGGCTTCTTACCAACCCGAGAGGTGCTGCCACACCGTCCTGTGTGGAGGTCTACCCCGGGTTGACCCCACTTTCACCGTCTTCTTACCGCCAAGCTGTGACTTACAATAAACAGAGATACAAAAAGGGAGGGAGGGCAAAACTACGGGTCCTGGGCAGATTGAGGGGGGAAGGGAGGCACCACAGCTATAAATACCCAGGGGAGGGCCCCTGAAAGCCCGGGAAACTATTAAACCCCTGCTTGGTGCACTCCTTTCCCCTCACCCATGGGACATACCACTATAGTTACCTACAAGTTTTACAGGCGGGGGAGGGGGCTAAAAACCTTGCCTGTATTATTTCTTAATCCCTTAACTGCTCACCAGTCAGGGGGCAAGCTAGTTATGCACAGCTTGCCCTTCCAGACTGTTGAGACCCAATTAGCTCCTAGCAGGCTATAACTACCCCTCCCCCTTTACTACAATAAATAATTCAATAATAACTCACACAACAACAATTTATCTTTTCCGTGGGTGGGGATCGGCCACAGCTTTATTTATAAAATTACTTATATAAATAACAATTTAACTGTAACAAAAAACATCGATTGGCTTCTTACCAACCCGAGAGGTGCTGCCACACCGTCCTGTGTGGAGGTCTACCCCTGGTTGACCCCACTTTCACCGTCTTCTTACCGCCAAGCTGTGACTTACAATAAACAGAGATACAAAAAGGGAGGGAGGGCAAAACTACGGGTCCTGGGCAGATTGAGGGGGGAAGGGAGGCACCACAGCTATAAATACCCAGGGGAGGGCCCCTGAAAGCCCGGGAAACTATTAAACCCCTGCTTGGTGCACTCCTTTCCCCTCACCCATGGGACATACCACTATAGTTACCTACAAGTTTTACAGGCGGGGGAGGGGGCTAAAAACCTTGCCTGTATTATTTCTTAATCCCTTAACTGCTCACCAGTCAGGGGGCAAGCTAGTTATGCACAGCTTGCCCTTCCAGACTGTTGAGACCCAATTAGCTCCTAGCAGGCTATAACTACCCCTCCCCCTTTACTACAATAAATAATTCAATAATAACTCACACAACAACAATTTATCTTTTCCGTGGGTGGGGATCGGCCACAGCTTTATTTATAAAATTACTTATATAAATAACAATTTAACTGTAACAAAAAACATCGATTGGCTTCTTACCAACCCGAGAGGTGCTGCCACACCGTCCTGTGTGGAGGTCTACCCCTGGTTGACCCCGCTTTCACCTCTTCTTACCGCCACGGAGGAGACCAGTTAGCCCTACACTGGGCTCCGACCCCCACCCAAGAGATACAAGATAGCCAACACCTGGGGCCACCTCAGCCCCCTGGACACACCCAACACATTTCCTCTCCAGGAAATCCGCCCAACACATTTCCTCTCCAGGAAATCCGCCCAACACATTTCCTCTCCAGGAAATACACTCAACACATTTCCTCTCTAGGAAATACACCCAACACATTTCCACTCCAGGAAATCCGAGGTACCTGCCGCCAGGACCTTGTGTTTTTTTTCTTTTCTTTTTTTATAACTCATGCGTGCACTCACCTCTCTGACTCACCCATACACCGAAGAGTGCTGCAGCACCCGCACCACCTTGCGGAAGCCGCTCGCAAAACAAAACACAAATGGGAAACAGCACACCGGGCGAAAATAGCAACACCACATGCAGATCGCCAGCGCCCCACGGGCTGCACTACCCTCTCCAAAAACCCAGCCACCTCCGCCGACCCTGATACAAAAAGAGAGCGAATCCCGAACTCACAACACCCCATCCCATCAAAGAAAAGCAAAAATTCAAAACAGTCCAAAACCCGAAATGAATAATCGGGGGCGGGGAGCAAAAAGAAAAAAAGGGGGGGGGGGGGGCACCGCCGCCCAGTCAAACAATGGGACGAC
Organism: Hyla sarda; assembly: GCF_029499605.1. NCBI lineage: Eukaryota > Metazoa > Chordata > Amphibia > Anura > Hylidae > Hyla > Hyla sarda. The sequence goes on from NC_079190.1 coordinate 93,270,401, forward strand.
AACTGGAAAAGTCATACGCGGACCTTCATGCAGCACAAGCTGCGTGTCCCGGATCACCTAAGCAGTCTCGGACCGACGGGCCTACAATGGCACAAAATAGGCACCCAAAAACACATCACACACCTAGTCCTATGGAAGGAGACGAGGAGAAAGGAAGTGCCCCATCCACATAGCCCCGAAAAAAGCCAGCGCAAAAACCTCGGATGAGAAAAAACTATGCAAAAGTGATGACCAAAATCCGACCCGCAGCCGCCATCAAGCGACCCAAAAACTGATAGGAAAAACCGATCGCCGACAGCAAGGCCACCCACTCCCGGGCCCAGCCCCTAAGTATACACCAACATCCCACCAACCGCAGAGCAGAAAAGAAAAAATCACCCCCCGCCATGCGCCGTGCGGCAACCGCACCCCACTGGATCGCAGCACAGCGGGTTTAAAGCCACCAAACTTTTGTTTATTTTTTTTTATTGTTTAGTAGGTGATTCACATGAACAGGGGAAGAGTACCCAGCGTCACACACTAAATATTATTTGGATGTACTGATGACACAGCCCAAATCTCGAACCTCCTTGGAGAGTTGACACAGCAGTTAACGTCCGTGATCACATCCTATGAAAAAGGAAAGTAAAACATCCGAGCCTTTTAAGGTTACTTCAAGGGGCATTCCAGGTATGAAAAAACAAATCCTTTATCCACAGACACATTTGGAACCCCCGGGACCATCCTCTACTGTAGACATCCCGGAACCTCCACACCAACCACTCGCAAACGCCGTACCATGAGTGCAACCAAGTCGCAGGAGCCACCAAAGTGGACCAAGAATTACACCACTCTCCACAATGACCCACGGGCCGGCCACACAAGCAACCCTCCAACTCCGCCCGAGGGAGCAACATCCGGAACTACTACGAGAAAGAGCGGGACAAAGCGTAAACACCCAATACCAACCCCAGGGAGCGTAGCCCTGAAATAAATCGTAACTCCAAACAGCTAAGCACTAGGTGCAACAAGCTGAGCACAGGAAGAAAGCGAAAGAAAGAGATATGAGCAGTGACAACACCCCTAATGTCAGACCGACAACACGCCCTACGATCACTCAAATCACACCCTAGAAAAGAAAAGCATCACAAAATTAGCGCGCAACCAAGCGCAGGGGCCATGCCAACCCACACAGTATCTTCACAATTCCCGAACATGAGCTGCCAAGCATGGCAGAAACCCACCGACTACCAAGACCCAAGGGTAAACCACCCCACAGCACCACTGGAAAACCAACCACCACACCAACAACCGACCAAACCAGCCACATCTGAGAACAGAGCACGCTCCCCGTGAGCTGCAACGGGGGACTGAAAGCAGGCCCGTCCGCCGCACGACTCCTGAAAAAAAACAACAACCAAAACGTCAGCCCCTAGCGCACCAGTGCGGGGGCTCAGGCCCCACACACCCTCAGCCAGAGACAACCTGCAGGGAAAACTCCGCCCAGAAGCACATTCCAAGCGGAACATTCCGTAAACCAGCAAGGACCGGAACCGGAACAGGGGCACCTGGCGAGCCCCGAGGAAACCAAAACAGAGAAAACGCAATCACTCCCTGTCCACAGGAAAGCTGCAGACCAACGCCAACGCAGCATGAGTAAGACAGCAACAAACCACACCCCAACAAGTGTAGAGCACAGGAGAATCGCCCTCCGGAATACGAACAGAAGAACCCACGAAGAAAGACAAACGGAGACTCAAGCGAAACCTACCCACCGGCACATCAGCGAAAGCACCCAGCACGACATACAGGAGTCCCATGCCTACCAAAGAATAGGGCAAAAACAGAAGAAAACATCAGACAAATACAGTAGGACAAATGAAGCAGCGGAGAGGGACTACAACTAATGACGGAGAGAAAAATCAAACAAAGGGGGAGAAAACCAAAAGAAAAAACCCTAACTGGGTGGCAGCCACCGATTCAGGATAAGAAACAAGCCTCGGCAGCTAAGTCCACAAAAACCCGGCCATTCAGAGCGTAAGGCCAAAAGGCCACTCACCACCCATCACGCTCAGCTGCAGAAAATTATACCCTACCAGAGTGCCCCGTCAAGAAGAGCAAGACCAAACTCAACAAACAACCAGGAACAAAAGGCAGATACTACACAGAACGAAGCCATAAGTACACTAACCGGGGAAGGAGAGAGCACTGACCCAGCCTAGCCAGCTGAAGACAACCGGCCCGCCAAAACCCCAAGGGCAGGCACTAAACTAGAGCTCACCCCCGCCTCCCAACAGAAAACTCACCAACTCCAGAAGATTGAGAAGCACAACAGCTGGAGGAACCACTTCACCACCGCCGCAGGCGTGGGACAAGGCACGCTGGAGACCACCGGGTCGCGGGCACTCGGCTGCCTCACGGAACGGCACCGGAAACCAGCAGTAGAAGACTGCGAGGCACTGGATGAGGCAGAGGAGAAGGAGGGAAAACCCCTGCGGGAAGAACCGAACCCCCTACAGGTGAGCAGATGGCCCAAAAAACACCACCTATACGGCCTCCCAGGGCCAGAGCGAGAGCGGCGACGAATATGTCTATGCTCCCATCCGGCCCCAGAGGGGGAAGACATCCGGCCCCAGAGGGGGAAGAGCAACATGAAAACATGGGCACTCCCTACTTTTTATTTTTGCTGTGTATTCATATTTATTTATTTATTTTTCATAAAAAGTGATCAAAATACGCAATGTCGGACTTTGGAATTTATGTAATTTATTATTATTATAGTTTTAAAATTTTCTTTTTATTTATTTATTTATTTTTTGGCCTACGCCAGTGATGGAGCGCATCAATGGAAGATGTTTTTATATAGTACGGACATGTGCGCACGCCGCGATACCTTGTGTGGCTATGTTTGGTGTAATAAACAGTTTTTTTTATTTTATATTAATTTTTTTTTTTTTTATTACAGTATTTATCGGCGTATAACACGCACTGGCGTATAACACGCACCCCCATTTTAATAGGGAAATTTAAGTAAAAAAAAAATATATATATAAGATAAATGACAGACTAAATGCCATATCATCCCTCTAACTTTGATTTTGCCTGAACTTCAGTTTGGTCCCCCCTTCCAGTGCCAGATCATTCCTCCCCTTTTATCAGCCCGTGTGCCACATTTACCCCCCCCCCCCTTACCCTCTCATCATTCCCCACTGTCTTATCATTCCCCCACCCCTCTCTTATCATGCCCCCCTCTCATCATGCCCCCTTCTCACCATGCCCCCTCTCATCATGCCCTCTTCTCGACATGCCCCCTCTCACCATGCCCCCTTCTCATCATGCCCTCCTCTCATCATGCCCCCTCTCACCATGCCCCCTTCTCATCATGCCCTCTTCTCACCATGCCCCTTCTCACCATGCCCCCTTCTCACCATGCCCCCTTCTCACCATGCCCCCTTCTCACCATGCCCCCTTCTCATCATGCCCCCTTCTCATCATGCCCCCTTCTCATCATGCCCCCTTCTCACCATGCCCCCTCTCACCATGCCCCCTCTCACCATACCCCCTCTCACCATACCCCCTCTCACCATACCCCCTCTCACCATACCCCCTCTCACCATGCCCCCTATCATTATGCCCCCCTCTCACCATGCCCCCCTCTCACCATGCCCCCTCTCATCTTGCCCCTTTCTCATCATGCCCCCTTCTCACCATGCCCCCTCTCATCTTGCCCCCTCTCACCATGCCCCCTCTCACCATACCCCCTCTCACCATACCCCCTCTCACCATGCCCCCTTCTCACCATGCCCCCTTCTCACCATGCCCCCTTCTCACCATGCCCCCTTCTTATCATGCCCCCTTCTCATCATGCCCCCTTCTCATCATGCCCCCTTCTCACCATGCCCCCTCTCACCATGCCCCCTCTCACCATACCCCCTCTCACCATACCCCCTCTCACCATGCCCCCTCTCATTATGCCCCCCTCTCACCATGCCCCCCTCTCACCATGCCCCCTCTCATCATGCCCCCTCTCATCTTGCCCCTTTCTTATCATGCCCCCTTCTCACCATGCCCCCTCTCATCTTGCCCCCCCTCACATCATGCCCCCTTTTCATCATCCCCTTTCCCTCCGTTTTTGATATATACATTTTTCCCCATCTTCCTTACCTAGCCGCGCTCGGCAGGCCAGGTCCGGTGTCGGGTCTTGCGGGCTGCGGTCAGTGAAGCTGGATGAGTGACGTCCTCTGCCAGCTGCACAGCATCAGGGACGTCACTCATCATTCGCTGCATCCGCCGCTGGTCAGTGTGGTCGCCGCTGGCAGCCCAACCACAGCCACCTTAGAATAGTCACAGCGGCAGCAGCATTGAATGAGGGACGTCCCTGATCTTGTGCAGCGGAGCTAGCAGAGGACATCACTCATCCGGCTTCACTGACCGCAGCCGACACCGGACCTGGCCTGGCGAGCGCGGCTAGGTAACGAAGATGAAAAAAAAAAACAATACAATAAAAAGCAGAGGGGAAAAGAAGGAAAATGTAAAAAAAACAAAGGGGGAGCCGCGCGCTGGTCATTGATTTAAAGTGGCCGCGGCCAGGCTGCTAATCCTTAACAAGCAGCTGCTGCGGACACTTTAAATCAGTGACAAAAAGATTTATCGGTGTATAACACGCAGGCAGACTTTTTGCCTTGAAATAAAGTTTTAAAAGTGCGTGTTATACGCCGATAAATACGGTAATTGCTTTTTATGTATGGGGTAAAAGGGGGGGTGATCCAAACTAATATGGAAAGGGTTAATGATAAACTTTTTTTTTATTTTTTTATTGTGCAATGCTATAGTGCAATGCTATAGTGCAATGCTATAACACTGCATATACTGATCCTTATCACTTGCCATGTATAAACATGGCAAAGATCTGGGTTATCGGCGATTGATTGCTCAAGCCTGAATTTCAGGCTTGGAGCAATCAATGGACGAGCGGACGCGCAGGAGGCAGGTGAGTGACCCTCCTGCTGCCTTCCAGCCGATCGGCACATCGCGATTTAAGCCGGGATGCCTTTACTATTACTTTCAGACGCGGCGATCAACTTTGATCGCCGCGTCTAAAGTGGTAATGCCGGACATCTGCCCGATCGGCGATGTCCGGCATTCGCATGGGTCCTGGTTGCTAATGGCAACCGGGACCCGCCGGCTACGATGCGCGCTCACCTTGTGAGCGCGCATTACAGCCAGAGACGCGCAAATGGATGTTAATAAACGTCCATTTGCGCAAAGGAAGATAAACAGCAGCAGCCACCCAGGGGCCTCCACCTCAGAGAAGGAGGGGACCGCAACAGGGGGGAAAAGGAGACGGAGCGCGCTCATAAGGAGCCCGCCCGGGGAGAGGCTGAAGGTACAGGCAGAGGAGAGGGCTTGGGCAGGGGAGAGGGAACAAGGAAACGGGCAGGACATGGCTCAGGGACTACAGGGGAAAGGAGGACAGGACTGTGAGGGGTCCGCCAGCCTCCCGAACCCGCCACGGGCGCAACAGGAGGGGAGGCCAGCTCAGCCACAAGCGAGCATGCCAGCCCTCACCCTCCTGCTCCATCCGGGCCATAATATAAGGGGCAGCAACATACCAACTGGCAGACAAAACTCTGGGTCCTGGGCAGATTGAGGGGGGAAGGGAGGCACCACAGCTATAAATACCCAGGGGAGGGCCCCTGAAAGCCCGGGAAACGATTAAACCCCTGATTGGTGCACTCCTTTCCCCCCCACCCATGGGACATACCACTATAGTTACCTACAAGTTTTACAGGCGGGGGGAGGGGGCTAAAAACCTTGCCTGTATTATTTCTTAACCCCTTAACTGCTCACCAGTCAGGGGGCAAGCTAGTTATGCACAGCTTGCCCCTCCAGTTTAAGGGCTTTGGAAAAGGAAGTGTGGCTTAAAGTAAATGTATTGCCTAGATTTTCTAATTAGAGTCAGATACTGAAATATGTCCTCTTTGTTTCTTACTTGATGGTTCTGAATGTAATTTTTTTTTTCATGCCTATAGGGACTGCAATCTTGCCTGAGCTGTTTCTTAAATAAACACAGATATGCTTTACCGCAGGACACATGGACATTGACAACAATAGAAAGAAGCTGCCCTAATGACATGAAAGGGAAAAGGTTTTGGTCATGCTTTGTGACTTTTATATTAGAGGTCATTCTACACGGAGGGGGAGGCTGAGCTGTGAGTTTCATCTCCTGTCGTATCTATACATTGGTGTCACCTTTTACTTTTCTTCTGTCTGTGATGATAAGGAGAAGACTGTTGGAAAGTGATCAGTACAGTCATAAGCTGATATAAATGCATCAATTCTTCTTCCTTTATATATGATTCATAAGTGTAAGATAAATGAAAAAGAAATACAATTATCTAGATGTGAAGGTGATTAAAAATCAGGAAGGTACAGTAGATACCACATTATATGTAATAAGTACTGATCGAAATATTTTATTACATCGGGATAGTGGACATGCCCCACAGGTATTTAAAAAGGTATACCTAAAGGCCAATTAATTAGAACAAAAAGGATTTGCAACAAAGAAAGAAAGTGAGTTCCAGAAAAATAAAAAGATCATGGTTGAAAATTTCATACAGAGGCAATACGATAGAGAGGAAATAGGAAAAAATTGCTAAAGAAGTATTACCCAGAAGTTGAGGCATACACGTTTATTCCCTTTGTGTGTATTGGAACAAAACCAAAGAAGGGAGGGAAAAAAAAAGCTAATTGGACATAATGTCCCACCAAACTCCAAAAATGGGCTGGACAAAATTATTGGCACCCTTTCAAAATTGTGGAAAAATAAGATTGTTTCAAGCATGTGATGCTCCTTTAAACTTACTTGGGGCAAGTAAAAGGTGTGGGCAATACAAAAATCACACCTGAAATCAGATAAAAAGGAGCGAAATTCACTTAGTCTTTGCATTGTGTGTCTGTGTGTGCCACACTAATCATGGACAACAGAAACAGGAGAAGAGAACTGTCTGAGGACTTGAGAACCAAAATTGTGGAAAAATATCAACAATCTCAAGGTTACAAGTCCATCTCCAGAGATCTAGATTTGCCTTTGTCCACAGTGCGCAACATTATCAAGAAGTTTGCAATCCATGGCACTGTAGCTAAAAATTGATGAAAGTTGTCAACGCAGGATAGTCCAGATGGTGGATAAGCAGCCCCAAACAAGTTCCAAAGATATTCAAGCTGTCCTGCAGGCTCAGGGATCATCAGTGTCAGCGTGAACTGTCAACATTTAACCCCTTCCCGCAGAATGTCATATATAAACGCCGGGTTGTGCAGTGCGTTCGCGCATCCCGACGTTTATAAATGACATTGAGTTAACCCGGTGATGCGCAGCATCGCACGGGTTAACCAGCAGAAGTCCTGCTGTTTCCAGCAGGGGACAACTTCTGCTTCACCCCCAGGACCATCCATTGATGGTCCTGGTCAGCGATCACTGTGATTGGTCCCTGTGGACCAATCACAGTGACCTGGGGTGAAAGTTCAGATCCCCCGCACTGCCCGCCCCTGGAAGTCGGGCGGAACGGGGGACGATGGCTGCGGGGGCTCGCGGCATAGGAGGGGGAACACGCGGGGACCGGCGGACTTACCCGAACCAGCGGCGGGACCGAGGAGCAGCGCGGGACCGGCCACGTGGACAAGCAGCGACGGGACCAGTAGGTAAGTATATGGTCCTCAGAAGCAGCAGTGAAGATCTTCACTGCTGCTTCTAGGAGTCTGAAAACTACAACTCCCAGCATGCCTAGACAGCCTTTGGCTGTCTGGGCATGCTGGGAGTTGTAGTTTTGCAACATCTGGAGGGCCCCAGTTTGGAGACCATTGTATAATGGTCTCCAATCTGTGCTCTTCCAGCTGTTGCAAAACTACAACTCCCAGCATGCACTGACTGTCCAGGCATGCTGGGAGTTTTAGTTCAGCAACATCTGGCCCTTCAGATGTTGCCGAACTACAACTCCCAGCATGCCCTTCAGCTGTCTGGGCATGCTGGGAGTTGTAGTTTTGCAACAACTGGAGACACACTGGTTGGGAAACATTGTCTGTTTCTAACTCAGTGTTTCCTAACCTGTGTGCCTCCAGCTGTTGCAAAACTATAACTCCCAGCATGCACTAACAGACCATGCATGCTGGGAGTTGTAGTTTTGCAACATCTGGAGGGCCCCAGTTTGGAGACCATTGTAAAATGGTCTCCAATCTGTGCTCTTCCAGCTGTTGCAAAACTACAACTCCCAGTATGCACTGACTGTCCAGGCATGCTGGGAGTTTTAGTTCAGCAACATCTGGCCCTTCAGATGTTGCCGAACTACAACTCCCAGCATGCCCTTCAGCTGTCTGGGCATGCTGGGAGTTGTAGTTTTGCAACAACTGGAGACACACTGGTTGGGAAACATTGTCTGTTTCTAACTCAGTGTTTCCTAACCTGTGTGCCTCCAGCTGTTGCAAAACTATAACTCCCATCATGCACTAACAGACCATGCATGCTGGGAGTTGTGGTTTTGCAACAGCTGGTGCACCCCCCCCCCCCCCCCCCTGTGAATGTACAGGGTACATTCACATGGACGAGGGTTTTACAGTGGGTTTCTCGCTGCAAGTTTGAGATGCAGCAAATTTTGCGCTGGGAAACTCGCTGTAATCCCCCGCCCATGTCACTGTACCCTAAAAACACTACACTACACCAACACAAAATAAAATAAAAAGTTAAAAACACTACATATACACATACCCCTACACAGCCCCCCTCCCCCAATAAGAATGTCCGGTACACCACTGTTTCCAAAGCAGAGCCTCCAGCTGTTGAAAAACAACAACTCCCAGTATTGCTGGACAGCCGTTGACTGTCCAGGCATGCTGGGAGTTTTGCAACAGCTGGAGGCACCCTGTTAGGGGTATTCAACGCCAGTGATTCCCAATGTCCACCCCTATGCAAATCCCTAATTTAGGCCTCAAATGCACATGGCGCTCTCACTTTGGAGCCCTGTCGTATTTCAGGGCAACAGTTTAGGGCCACATATGGGGTATCGCAGTACTCGGGAGAAATTGCGTTACAAGGTTTGGGGGGGCTTTTTCTTCTTTAACCCTTCATGAAAAGGAAATGTTGGGGTCTACACCAGAATGTTAGTGTAAAAAAAACTTAATTTTTTACACTAACATGCTGATGTTGCCCTATACTTTACATTTTCACAAGAGGTAAAAGGGAAAAAAGCCCCCCAAAATTTGTAATGCAGTTTCTCCTGACTATGGAGATACCCCATATGTGGGCATAAAGTCCTCTGGGGGCGCACAACAAGGCCCAGAAGGGAGAGTGCACCATGTACATTTGAGGTGATTTGCACAGGGGTGGCTGATTGTTACAGCGGTTTTGACAAACGCAAAAAAAACAAAACCCCACATGTTACCCCATTTCGGAAACGACACCCCTCACGGAATGTAATGAGGGGTGCAGTGAGAATTTACCCCCCACAGGTGTCTGACGGATCTTTGGAACAGTGGTCCGTGAAAATGAAAACTTGTACAGCCCACTGTTCCAAAGATCTGTCAGACACCAGTGGGGGGCAAATGCTCACTGTACCCTTTAGTACGTTCCTCAAGGGGTCTAGTTTCCAAAATAGTATGCCATGTGTTTTTTTTTTTTTTGCTGTTCTGGCACCTTAGGGGCTTCCTAAATGCGACATGCCACCCGAGCGGAATTTGCTCTCAAAAAGCCAAATATGACTCCTCTTCTGAGCATTGTAGTTCGCCCATAGTGCACTTCAGGTCAACTTATGGGGTACCTCCATACTCAGAAGAGATGGGGTTACAAATTTTGGGGGGTATTTTCTGCTATTAACCCTTGAAAAAATGTGAAATTTGGGGGGAAACACACATTTTAGTGGAAAAATAATTAATTTTTTTTACATATGCAAAAGTCGTGAAACACCTGTGGGGTATTAAGGCTCACTTTATTCCTTATTACGTTCCTCAAGGGGTCTAGTTTCCAAAATGGTATGCCATGTGTTTTTTTTTTGCTGTTCTGGCACCATAGGGGCTTCCTAAATGCGACATGCCCCCCGAGCAAAATTTGCTCTCAAAAAGCCAAATATGACTCCTTCTCTTCTGAGCATTGTAGTTCGCCCGTAGTGTACTTCAGGTCAACTTATGGGGTACCTCCACACTCAGAAGAGAAGGGGTTACAAATATTGGGGGGTATTTCCTGCTATTAACCCTTGGAAAAATGTGAAATTTGGGGGGGAAACACAAATTTTAGTGAAATTTTTTATTTTTTTTTTACATATGCAAAAGTCGTGAAACACCTGTGGGTTATTAAGGCTCACTTTATTCTTGTTACATTCCTCAAGGGATCTAGTTTCCAAAATGGTATGCCATGTGGTTTTTTTTGCTGTTCTGGCACCATAGGGGCTTCTTAAATGCAACATGCCCCCCAAAAACCATTTCAGAAAAACGTACTCTCCAAAATCCCCTTGTCGCTCTTTCCCTTCTGAGCCCTCTACTGCGCCCGCCGAACACTTTACATGGACATATGAGGTATGTGCTTACTCGAGAGAAATTGGGCTACAAATATAAGTTTAAATTTTCTCCTTTTACCTCTTGTAAAAATTCAAAAATTGGGTCTACAAGAACATGCGAGTGTAAAAAATGAAGATTGTGAATTTTCTCCTTCACTTTGCTTCTATTCCTGTGAAACACCTAAAGGGTTAAAATGATGACTGAATGTCATTTTGAATACTTTGGGGGGTGCAGTTTTTATAATGGGGTCTTTTGTGGGGTATTTCAAATATGAAGACCCTTCAAATCCACTTCAAACCTGAACTGGTCCCTGAAAAATTGTGAGTTTGAAAATTTTTTGAAAAATTGGAAAATTGCTGCTGAACTTTGAAGCCCTCTGGTGTCTTCCAAAAGTAAAAACTCGTCACTTTTATGATGCAAACATAAAGTAGACATATTGCATATGTGAATAAAGTTTTTTTTTATTTGTAATATACATTTTCCTTACAAGCAGAGAGCTTCAAAGTTAGAAAAATGCAAAATTTTAAAATTTTTCATCAAATTTTTGGATTTTTCACAAGGAAAGGATGCAAGTTACCACAAAAATTTACCACCATGTTAAAGTAGAATATGTCACGAAAAAACAATCTCGGAATCAGAATGATAACGAAAAGCATTCCAGAGTTATTAATGTTTAAAGTCACAGTGGTCAGAATTGCAAAAAACGCTCTGGTCCTTAACCCCTTAAGGACCAAGGACGTACCGGTACGTCCTTGGTCCTGCTCTTCTGATATAACGCGGGGTTACACAGTAACCCCGCGTCATATCATGGCGGGCCCGGCGTCATAGTGAAGCCGGGACCCGCCTCTAATAGCGCGCAGCGCCGATCGCGGCGCCGCGCGCTATTAACCCTTTAGCCGCGCGCTCAAAGCTGAGCCGCGCGGCTAAAAGTGAAAGTGAAAGTTCCCGGCTAGCTCAGTCGGGCTGTTCGGGATAGCCGCGGCTAATCGCGGCATCCCGAACAGCTGACAGGACAGCGGGAGGGCCCCTTCCTGCCTCCTCGCTGTCCGATCGCCGAATGACTGCTCAGTGCCTGAGATCCAGGCATGAGCAGTCATCCGGCAGAATCGTTGATCACTGGTTTCTTATGAGAAACCAGTGATCAACATAGAAGATCAGTGTGTGCAGTGTTATAGGTCCCTATGGGACCTATAACACTGCACAAAAAAAGTGAAAAAAAAAAGGGAATAAAGGTCATTTAACTCCTCCCCTATTAAAAGTTTGAATCACCCCCCTTTTCCAATAAAAAAAAAAACACAGTGTAAATAAAAATAAAAATAAACATATGTGGTATCACCGCGTGCGGAAATGTCCGAATTATAAAAATATATCATTAATTAAACCGCTCGGTCAATGGCGTGCGCGCAAAAAAATTCCAAAGTCCAAAATAGTGCATTTTTGGTCACTTTTTATATCATTTAAAAATGAATAAAAAGTGATCAATAAGTCCTATCAATGCAAAAATGGTACCGTTAAAAACTTCAGATCACGGCGCAAAAAATGAGCCCTCATACCGCCCCATACACGGAAAAATAAAAAAGTTATAGGGGTCAGAAGATGACAATTTTAAACGTATTAATTTTCCTGCATGTAGTTGTGATTTTTTCCAGAAGTCCGACAAAATCAAACCTATATAAGTAGGGTATCATTTTAATCGTATGGACCTACAGAATACATATCAGGTGTCATTTTTACCGAAAAATGTACTACGTAGAAACGGAAGCCCCCAAAAGTTACAAAACAGCGTTTTTTTTTCAATTTTGTCGCACAATGATTTTTTTTCCCGCTTCACCATAGATTTTTGGGCAAAATGACTGACGTCATTACAAAGTAGAATTGGTGTCGCAAAAAATAAGCCATCATATGGATTTTTAGGTGTAAATTTGAAAGAGTTATGATTTTTTAAAGGCAAGGAGCAAAAAACGAAAATGCAAAAACGGAAAAACCTCCGGTCCTTAAGGGGTTAAGGCCAAAATGGGCTTGGTCCTGAAGGGGTTAAATAAAATGAAACACCATGGCAGGAGACCCAGGAGGACCCCACTACTGATGCAGAGACGAAAAGCTAGACTACATTTGCTAAAATGAACTTGAGTAAGCCAAAATCCTTCTGGGAAAATGTCTTGTGGATAGATGAGACCAATATAGAGCTTTTTGGTAAAGCACATCATTCTACTGTTCACCGAAAACAGAATGAGGCCTACAAAGAAAATAATACAGTACCTACTGGGAAATATGGTGGAGTTTCAATGATGTTTTGGGTTGTCTTGCTGCCTCTGGCACTGGGTGCCTTGAATGTGTGCAAGGCATCATGAAATCTGATGATTACCAACGGATTTTGGGTTGGACTGTACAGCCCAGTGTCAGAAAGCTGGGTTTGCATCCAAGATCTTGGGTCTTCCAGCAGGACAATGACCCCAAACCTATGTCAAAAAGCGCCCAGAAATGGATGGCAACAAAGCACTGGAGAGTTCTGAAGTGGCCAGCAATGAGTCCAGATCTAAATCCCATTGAACACCTGTGGAGAGATCTTAAAATTGCTGTTGGGAAAAGGCGCCCTTCCAATAAGAGAGACCTGGAGCAGTTTGCAAAGGAAGAGTGGTCCAACATTCCGGCTGAGAGGTGTAAGAAGCTTATTGATGGTTATAGGAAGTGATTGATTTCAGTTATTTTTTCCAAAGGGTGTGCAACCAAATATTAAATGAAGGGTGCCAATAATTTTGTCCAGCCCATTTTTGGAGTTTGGCGTGACATTATGTCCAATTTGCTTTTTTTCCTCCCTTTTTTGGTTTAGTTCCAAAGCACACAAAAGGAATAAACACGTGTATAGACAAACATGTATTGCTGCATTTTCAGGGGGGCCGACATTTACAGCCATGAATGTATATGTAAATTCTGGGGCTTACTAGGGGCAGATTAAAAAAGTTGGACGTCTGTTCCGTAGTTGCCCGAGTTTTATATATAGGAAAAAATATATCTATAGCTAATCATCTTATAAGAGCAGATGTAAAAAAAAACAAAAAACAGGGAAACAGACATTTTTTGAGGACCACACAATCAGGTACATTTGCCTGTCTTGCCAAAATTGCAATGCTATTATAAAAGGGGATACGGTCGTACATCCTATGAGGGGAACTGGAATTCCCATCAGGTGATGGCATTCACGTAATCGTACCCAGGTTGTCTATTTAATAAAATGCCTGTGTGGGAAAGGCTATATTGGGCAGACAATGAGAAGTATTAAACAGAGAATTAATGAACATAAACGAGCTATCCGTACATACAAAAAGGGACCTGATGACAGAGAGGTTAAACAGAAAGAAAAATTTGAGACAAGTGTGGCTAGGCATTTTTTTTAAAGGTCCAGAACGTTAACGAACTTAGATGGCAGGTAGTAGAAAGTATAGAGGGAGAGAATAAAGAACAAATAAAAACAAGGTTACTATAGAGTGAAGTATGTTGGATTCAAAAACAATGCACTTTACAGCCCCACGGGATTAACGAGATGTGTAATTTTAATGTTTTCTATGAAAAAATATTTTGCTGTTTCTATATATATATATATATATATATATATATATATAATATATATATATATATATATATATATATAACTTCAAAAATGGTGCGGCACTCCAAATATCCAAAACATAACTATTTATTCCACATGCCAAACAGTGCGACGTTTCAGCCCCTCAATGGAGCTTTTTTCAAGCATAGTGATACCACACACAGGCTGGGGTTATATACCCAGCCCAGCAATAAACAGTAATTACATAATTAATCAATACAGTGATAAAAAATACATAAAATTACAGTGCAATATAAGAAATAAAGTGCTTAAGAGTACCATGGGTACATACATAATGTATACAGTGTCAAAGTGAAAGTTTAAAAACAATATGGCTTGAATATACAAAACTCCATCATAATAATAGTTAATAATACACCACTGATGCATATAAACATTGATTAAATATACATATACAGAAAATGCCTACCCGCTCTGTTGCCATGCCGTTCGCCACGTTTGGCTTGTATACAAACAGTATGCGCCTGCGCCAAAAAACCTCTTCACGTCTATTCACATCCTGTTTCCGGGATGCCTGGCCAGTCACGTGGGGCGCCGTGTGATCACATGACCACAGGCGCTAACACGTGACCACCAACAGAAAGCCTCCATGGCAACGGCGGTGCATACAACACCGCCGTCTCCATGGAGACCACCCGTCGGGAACACTTCCCACATGGATGCCCAGCACTCGGGTCCAGCCCACTGACGTGAAAACGCAGCGGCCGTGGGTAAAGAAAACTGAATGAATAAGTGAATTAACCCCTATACTATGTCAAAAAATCCAATGTGCAATAAATAAATAAATATAGTTTGTCTGTGTCTGTGTAACTGAATATCATATACCTATCCATATGTAAAAAGTAAAAATAAAAAAATAAAATAAAGAACAAAAATGATATAATAAAAATATGAAAAATTATGAAAATAATAAACAAAATAGAAATAATAATGACAAAAACAAAATTAACTAAATTGCATTATAAAAAGCATATATTGAAAGAAAAAATAAAAATAAATAATAAAAGAAAAAGCTCTCTGAATTATGAAAGCCGGCTCCATTGGCATTAGTCCCACAGGGGGTATAGGTATATATTAACTTATTAGCATTTCAGGACTGGGAGCCTCCCTGGTATGCAGAACCACCACTCCTCCCCCCGTGTAAAGAGGGCATAGGTCTGGCAGTAACCGGGGGACCTGAGGCCGTGAGGCCATATAGCCCCCCTGGCCCCTGGTCTACCCCCTGCATCCAATTCAGGAGTGCGCCTGCCATCAAGCGGCGCCAATCCCATACCTAGCATAAAGCAATTTCCGTACCACATATGGAGGGCTATCTAAGGGATAAAGCACATCCCTACAAAACCCTAAAGTAAATAATAATAATAAAAAAAAGAAAGAAAGAAAAAAAGAAAAAAATGAAAAAAATTTTTTAATTAAAATACAACAAAAAAATATAAAAAATTTGAAAAATAAAATAAACTAAATAATAATTAAAAATTGTTTTAAAAATAAACAAAAATGGTGAATGCTAAAGAAAAATGAAATTGTGCAAAACGTGTATAGCACTATCAGTGATGTCTCTCCCACAACAGCTGCGTTCCATCAGTTATATATGCCAGAACCCGAGTGCAGTAACATCCATTAGACCGGTCGGACTAAGTTACTACCATGAAAAAATATATAGGTACAGAACGGCACAAAAAACATAGTAAGATGTAAATGGGCACAGAACGGGTGGCGTATTTCTTCACATTCCATCGAATCCTTCCTATCTTCCATATCTGAAAGGTATAAAAACAAGATATCAATATACAATATGGGTATCACCAACATATGTCTGAAGAAAAAAAAGTGAATGGCAGGTCTCAATGTCTCTCAGGGTTATATCTAAATGGCATTAAGTTCAGCGTTCAATCCATTGGGCTTCAAACAGTTCAATTGGTGTATCCACCAAAGTTCTCTTTTCCTAAGCCTGGCCAGTCTATTCCCCCCTCTCACTGGGACTGGCACATGGTCAATGGCCATAAATCTGACCTGTTTTTCGTCGTGACCCTTTTCACAGAAGTGTTTGGCAACTGGCAAGTCAAGTTTCGCTCGTCTAATTGAGTATCTATGGTTGTTCATCTTGTCTTAAGGCTCCGTGTGGTTTGACCCACATATAGGAGTTTACAAGGACAAAACAACACATAGATAACCCAAGTAGAGTCGCATGTAAGAAAAAACTTCAAAGAGTAAGTCCGTTTAGTAAGAGGATGTATAAAGCTAGACCCTTTGACCATTAATGGGCAGTTCACACACCCCAAACAAGGGAATGAACCCAGTTTAGGTGTAGCAAGTGTCGTCTGGGCATGATCAATGCTAGATGGTAATGTATTCTGTCCCAGTCTGTCCGTGAGGTTCTTAGACCTCCTATATGACATTAGTGGATTATTATTGAATTCTACAATATCACCAAAGCTCCTGCTTAAGATATTCCAATGTTTGTTCAGTATGGTAGAAATTTGTCCACTACACGTGGAATATGTAGAGGTGAATGGAATTCTTTTCATCTTGGTCTTGGGTCTAGCTGTCATGGTAGATTCTCTTGTCATCAGTGATATAGTGTTCCTATGTTGGTCCACCAATCTACGTGGGTATCCCCTGGCAGTAAAGTCACCGGTTATTTTGTCAAGTGTCTCTTTTAAGGTCTCCTCGTCATCAATCACTCTCTTTGCCCTCAGCATCTGGCTGAAGGGGAGGGATTGCACCATTTTCCTAGGATGGCAACTGGTGTAGTGCAATAGAGTGTTCTTATCTGCAGGTTTAGAGTATAGGCTTGTGTGTAGTATGCCCCCTTCATTTTTAACCAACACGTCAAGAAAACTCACACAGTCACTAGACTGAACCATAGTAAATTGTATGGCAGAATCAATCTTGTTAAGAAATGTGTGGAACTTTTCTAGTTCCTCCAGTGACCCTTTCCATAGGAGGAAGATGTCGTCAATAAATCTCCACCACCCCAGACAATGTCTGAAGTGGTGGGATGAATAGACGACACCTTCCTCCATGGCCGCTATGTAGAGGTTGGCGTACATGGGCGCCACATTAGTCCCCATGGCGGTCCCGACAAGCTGCAAAAAATATTGTTCTTCAAAAATAAAATAATTGTGGGTCAATATTAAATGAAGTAACTGCAACATAAAGTCTTGGGCCGCCATGGAATACTGTGATTTAGACAATGTATGTTTAACCGCATCAATACCTGCCTCATGCCTAATAGAAGTATAAAGGCTAGTTATATCAAAGGACACCAGAATTACATTGGGGGGAGCTCTGATGTTACTGATTTTGTTCAAGAAATCACTAGTGTCACGTATATACGACTTTGCCGAAAACACAAATGGTCTTAATATCTTATCAAGAAAGATGGAGGCATGGCTAAGGACGGAGTCCCGGCCCGAAACGATGGGCCTTCCAGGTGGATCAATTAGTGATTTATGGATTTTTGGCAAAACATATATCGAGGGAGTCACAGGAAACTTCACAATCAAAAATTCTTTCAACTTATCATCAATGATCCCCTCTTAACCCCTTCACGACGAGCGACGTACATGTACGGCGCCGCGAAGTGTCACTTGGCGCGCGGCGACATACATGTACGTCGCGGGGTTCCGGGAGCGCCGCGTCACCGGTAGCGGTGATCGGGCCGGGATGACTGCTGTTATCTAACAGCAGGCATCCCGGCACATCGCCGAGGGGGGTCCTGAGACCCCCCCATGACCGCGATGCGCGCAAATCGCAGGTAAATTCAGACCTGCGATCTGCGCGATTCCGGGTCATACGGGTCACTGGTGACCCGGTGACCCGGAAAATAAGAGGGATCGTAGGTGTCCGAGACACCCTAGATCCCCCTAAAGGGATAGGAGTTTGGTGGCAGGGTTGCCACCCCTCCTATCCCTGCTATTGGTCGGCCGAGCGACCGACCGATAGCAGACCGGGGGAGGGGGGGTTAAAGTTCGGTTCCCCCGCTTTGCCCACCTATCGGTGTCCGGGCAAAACGGGGGAACCGTCCAGGGAGGGTTGGTGCCGAAGGTCCCTTCCTGGATCCCGGATCGCGATCCTCCATGCGGGGATCCCCCACGTGCGGCGGCAGCGGCGGCTTCCGGGTCCTGCTAGGTGAGTTGTTGCTTAGCAACATCCGGAGGGCCACAGTTTACAGTGGTCTCTAAACCGTGGCCCTCCAGATGTTGCAAAACTACAACTCCCAGCATGCCCAGACAGCTGTTTGCTGTGTGGGCATGCTGGGACTTGTAGTTTTGCAATATTTAGATGGGTTCAGGTTGTAGATCACTAAGTGGTCTCAAACTGTAGCCCTCCAGATGTTGCAAAACTACAACTCTAAGCATGCCCAGACAGCAGTTTGCTGGCTGGGCATGCTGAGAGTTGTAGTTTTGCAACATCTGGAGGGCCACAGTTTTGAGACCACTGGACAGTGATTTACAACTTGAACCCCTCTAAATCTTGCAAAACTACAACTCCCAGCATTCAGGAACAGCATAAGGCTGTCTTGGCATGCTGGGAGTTGTACTTGCGTGCCTCCAGCCATTGCATAACTACATCTCCCAGCATGCCCTTCCGCAATCAGTACATGCTGGGAGTTGCAGTTTTGCAACAGCTGGAGGCACACTGGTTGGAAAATACTGAGTTAGGTCATAGAACCTAACTCAAGGTTTTCCAGCCAGTGTGCCTCCAGCTGTTGCAAAACTACAACTCCCAGCATGCATGGTCTGTCAGTGCATGCTGGGAGTTGTAGTTTTGACCCCCCTCCCGTGTGAATGTACAGGCTACATTCACACTGGTGGCAGATTACAGTGAGTTCCCCGCTGCAAATTTGAGATGCGGCAAATTTTCCGCCGCAGCTCAAACTCCTAGCGGGAGACTCAGTGTAATCTGCCGCCAGTGTGAATGTAACCTAAAACACTACACTAACACTAACATAAAATAAAGAGTAAAACACTACATATACACACGTACACTGCCCCCCCACCCCCCTTCTCCAATAAAAATGAAAAACATATTGTACGGCAGTGTTTCTAAGATGGAGCCTCCAGCTGTTGCAAAACAAAAACTCCCAGCATTTCTGGACAGCAATTGACTGTCCAAGCATGCTGGGAGTTTAGCAACAGCTGGAGGCGCCCTGTTTGGGAATCAATGGCGTAGAATACCCCTATGTCCACCCCTATGCAAGTCCCTAATTCAGGCCTCAAATGCACATGGCGCTCTCACTTTGGAGCCCTGTCGTATTTCAAGGCAACAGAATAGGGTCACATATGGGGTATCGTCGTACTCGGGAGAAATTGCCTAACAAATTTTGGGGGGCTTTTTCTCCTTTTACCCCTTATGAAAAGGAACAGTTGGGGTCTACACCAGCATGTTAGTGTAAAAAAATAAAAAATTTTACACTAACATGCTGGTGTTGCCCTATACTTTTCATTTTCACAAGAGGTAAAAGGGAAAAACGCCCCCCAAAATTTGTAACACAATTTCTCCTGAGTACGGAGATACCCCATATGTGGGCGCAAAGTGCTCTGGGGGCGCACAACAAGGCCCAGAAGGGAGAGTGCGCCATGTACATTTGAGGTGATTTGCACAGAGGTGGCTGATTGTTACAGCGGTTCTGACAAACGCAAAAAAAAAAAACACACCCACATGTGACCCCATTTTGAAAACTACACCCCTCACGGAATGTAATAAGGGGTGCAGTGAGAATTTACACCCCACAGGTGTCTGACGGATCTTTGGAACAGTGGTCCGTGAAAATGAAAAATTTTGCACAGCCCACTGTTCCAAAGATCTGTCAGACACCAGTGGGGGGTAAATGCTCACTGTACCCCTCATTACATTCTGTGAGGGGTCTAGTTTCCAAAATGGTATGCCATGTGGGGGTTATTTTGCTGTTCTGGCACCATAGGGGCTTCCTAAATGCGACATGCCCCCCGAGCAAAATTTGCTCTCAAAAAGCCAAATATGACGCCTTCCCTTCTGAGCATTGTAGTTTTTTTTACATATGCAAAAGTCGTGAAACACCTGTGGGGTATTAAGGCTCACTTTATCCCTTGTTACGTTCCTCAAAGGGGTCTAGTTTCCAAAATGGTATGCCATGTGTTTTTTTTTTTAGCTGTTCTGACAACATAGGGGCTTCCTAAAGGTGACATGCCCCTCAAAAACCATTTCAGAAAAACGTACTCTCTAAAATCCCCTTGTCGCTCCTTCGCTTCTGAGCCCTCTACTGCGCCCGCCGAACACTTTACATAGACATATGAGGTATGTGCTTACTCGAGAGAAATTGGGCTACAAATATAAGTATACATTTTCTCCTTTTACCCCTTGTAAAAATTCAAAAATTGGGTCTACAAGAACATGCGAGTGTAAAAAATGAAGATTTTGAATTTTCTCCTTCACTTTGCTGCTTTTCCTGTGAAACACCTAAAGGGTTAAAACATTTACTGAATGTCATTTTGAATACTTTGGGGGGTGCAGTTTTTATCATGGGGTCATTTATGGGGTATTTCTAATATGAAGACCCTTCAAATCCACTTCAAACCTGAACTGGTCCCTGAAAAATTGCGAGTTTGAAAATTTTGTGAAAAATTGGAAAATTGCTGCTGAACTTTGAAGCCCTCTGGTGTCTTCCAAAAGTAAAAACTCGTCAATTTTATGATGCAAACATAAAGTAGACATATTGTATATGTGAATCCCAAAAAAAATTACTTGGAATATCAATTTCCTTACAAGCAGAGAGCTTCAAAGTTAGAAAAATGAAATATTTTTAATTTTTTCATCAAATTTTGGAATTTTTCACCAAGAAAGGATGCAAGTTACCACAAAATTTTACCACTATGTTAAAGTAGAATATGTCACGAAAAAACTATCTCAGAATCAGAATGATAACTAAAAGCATTCCAGAGTTATTAATGTTTAAAGTGACAGTGGTCAGATGTGCAAAAAAGGGCTTCGTCCTAGAGGTGAAAATGGGCTCCGTCCTTAAGGGGTTAAAATGCTTGATCAACCAAACCAGTCAGTTTAATCATGATATCACTCCTAGGATCCCTGTCTAGTTTACAGTAAGTATTGGTGTCAACAAGTTGTCGATATACTTCATTTCTGTATTTAATTCAAAATTAAATTAATTCAAAATCAGTAACATCAGAGCTCCCCCCAATGTAATTCTGGTGTCCTTTGATATAACTAGCCTTTATACTTCTATTAGGCATGAGGCAGGTATTGATGCGGTTAAACATACATTGTCTAAATCATAGTACTCCATGGCGGCCCAAGACTTTATGTTGCAGTTACTTCATTTAATATTGACCCACAATTATTTTATTTTTGAAGAACAATATTTTTTGCAGCTTGTCGGGACCGCCATGGGGACTAATGTGGCGCCCATGTACGCCAACCTCTACATAGCGGCCATGGAGGAAGGTGTCGTCTATTCATCCCACCACTTCAGACATTGTCTGGGGTGGTGGAGATTTATTGACGACATCTTCCTCCTATGGAAAGGGTCGCTGGAGGAACTAGAAAAGTTCCACGCATTTCTTAACAAGATTGATTCTGCCATACAATTTACTATGGTTCAGTCTAGTGACTGTGTGAGTTTTCTTGACGTGTTGGTTAAAAATGAAGGGGGCATACTACACACAAGCCTATACTCTAAACCTACAGATAAGAACACTCTATTGCACTACACCAGTTGCCATCCTAGGAAAATGGTGCAATCCCTCCCCTTCAGCCAGATGCTGAGGCCAAAGAGAGTGATTGATGACGAGGAGACCTTAAAAGAGACACTTGACAAAATGACCAGTGACTTTACTGCCAGGGGATACCCACGTAGATTGGTGGACCAACATAGGAACACTATATCACTGATGACAAGAGAATCTACCATGACAGCTAGACCCAAGACCAAGATGAACAGAATTCCATTCACCTCTACATATTCCACGTGTAGTGGACAAATTTCTACCATACTGAACAAACATTGGAATATCTTAAGCAGGAGCTTTGGTGATATTGTAGAATTCAATAATAATCCACTAATGTCATATAGGAGGTCTAAGAACCTCAAGGACAGACTGGGACAGAATACATTACCATCTAGCATTGATCATGCCCAGATGACACTTGCTACACCTAAACTGGGTTCATTCCCTTGTTTGGGGTGTGTGAACTGCCCATTAATGGTCAAAGGGTCTAGCTTTATACATCCTCTTACTAAACGGACTTACTCTTTGAAGTTTTTTCTTACATGCGACTCTACTTGGGTTATCTATGTGTTGTTTTGTCCTTGTAAACTCCTATATGTGGGTCAAACCACCTGGAGCCTTAAGACAAGGATGAACAACCATAGATACTCAATTAGACGAGCGAAACTTGACTTGCCAGTTGCCAAACACTTCTGTGAAAAGGGTCACGACGAAAAACAGGTCAGATTTATGGCCATTGACCATGTGCCAGTCCCAGTGAGAGGGGGGAATAGACTGGCCAGACTTAGGAAAAGAGAACTTTGGTGGATACACCAATTGAACTGTTTGAAGCCCAATGGATTGAACGCTGAATTTAATGCCATTTAGATATAACCCTGAGAGACATTGAGACCTGCCATTCACTTTTTTTTCTTCAGACATGTGTTGGTGATATCCATATTGTATATTGATATCTTGTTTTTATACCTTTCAGATATGGAAGATAGGAAGGATTCGATGGAATGTGAAGAAATACGCCACCCGTTCTGTGCCCATTTACATCTTACTATGTTTTTTGTGCCGTTCTGTACCTATATATTTTTTCATGGTAGTAACTTAGTCCGACCGGTCTAATGGATGTTACTGCACTCAGGTTCTGGCATATATAACTGATGGAACTCAGCTGTTGTGGGAGAGACATCACTGATAGTGCTATACACGTTTTGCACAATTTCATTTTTCTTCAGCATTCACCATTTTTTGTTTATTTTTAAAACAATTTTTAATTATTATTTATTTTATTTTATTTTTCTAATTTTTTATATTTTTTTGTTGTATTTTAATCAAAAGTTTTTTTCATTTTTTTCTTTTTTTCTTTCTTTCTTTTTTTAATTATTATTATTTACTTTAGGGTTTTGTAGGGATGTGCTTTATCCCTTAGATAGCCCTCCATATGTGGTACGGAAATTGCTTTATGCTAGGTATGGGATTGGCGCCGCTTGATGGCAGGCACACTCCTGAATTGGATGCAGGGGGTAGACCAGGGGCTAGGGGGGCTATATGGCCTCACGGCGTCAGGTCCCCCGGTTACTGCCAGACCTATGCCCTCTTTACACGGGGGGAGGAGTGGTGGTTCTGCATACCAGGGAGGCTCCCAGTCCTGAAATGCTAATAAGTTAATATATACCTATACCCCCTGTGGGACTAATGCCAATGGAGCCGGCTTTCATAATTCAGAGAGCTTTTTCTTTTATTATTTATTTTTATTTTTTCTTTCAATATATGCCTTTTATAATGCAATTTAGTTAATTTTGTTTTTGTCATTATTATTTCTATTTTGTTTATTATTTTCATAATTTTTTTATTATATCATTTTTGTTCTTTATTTTATTTTTTTATTTTTTATTTTTACTTTTTACTTTTACATATCGATAGGTATATGATATTCAGTTACACAGACACAGACACACTATATTTATTTATTTATTGCACATTGGATTTTTTGACATAGTATAGGGGTTAATTCACTTATTCATTCAGTTTTCTTTACTCGCGGCCGCTGCGTTTTCACGTCAGTGGGCTGGACCCGAGTGCTGGGCATCCATGTGGGAAGTGTTCCCGACGGGTGGTCTCCATGGAGACGGCGGTGTTGCATGCACCGCCGTTGCCATGGAGGCTTTCTGTTGGTGGTCACGTGTTAGCGCCTGTGGTCATGTGATCGCACGGCGCCCCACGTGACTGGCCAGGCATCCTGGAAACAGGATGTGAATAGACGTGAAGAGGTTTTTTGGCGCAGGCGCATACTGTTTGTATACAAGCCAAACGTGGCGAACGGCATGGCAACAGAGCGGGTAGGCGTTTTCTGTATATGTATATTTAATCAATGTTTATATGCATTAGAGGTGTATTATTAACTATTATTATGATGGAGTTTTGTATATTCAAGCCATATTGTTTTTAAACTTTCACTGTGACACTGTATACATTATGTATGTACCCATGCAGTGGCGTTGCGACCGGGGTGCGGGGGGTGCGGCCCGCACCGGGTGACACCATCCTGATGGGGTGACACCAAATACGCCCCCGGCCCTCACTTGCGCTGTTTCTGTAATAGCAAACAACCTCCCCCCCCCCCACTCGCGCTGTCTCACTAGTCTCCGTACTAGTAGCACCCCCCCGTCACCTGCACAGTGAACCGGCCTGCGCCCCCACGTCTTCTGTTGCGCGGGCCCGACGTCACTCCGCAGGGCCGCGCAGGAGGACGTGAGTGACGTCACTCGCAGAGCGCCCGGAGAGAAGGAGCGCTTCGTTGGAAGTGAGTGTGTGTCTGTCTCACTCGATCTCTGTTTGTGTGTCTCTCTCTGTGTGTGTGTGTGTGTGCGTGTGACAGTGACTCTCTCTGTGTGTGTGACTCTCTGACTTTGTGTGTGACTGTGTGTGACTCTGTCTGTGTGTGTGTGTCTCTCTGTCTGTGAGTGTGTCTCTCTGTGTGTGTGTTTGTGTGTGTGTGTGTCTGTCGCTATCTCTGTCTGTGTGACTCTCTGTGTGTGACTCTGTCTGTGTGTGACTCTCTGTGTGTGACTCTGTCTGTGTGTGACTCTGTGTGTGTGTGACTGCGTGTGACTCTGTCTGTGTGTGTGTCTCTGTCTGTGAGTGTGTCTCTCTGACTGTGTGTGTGTGTCTCTCTCTCTCTATCTATCTGTGTGTGTGTGTCTCTGTGTTGTGTGTGTGTGTGTGTTTTTTTTGTGTGGGGGGAGGGGGGGGGGTTGAACCAGCGATCTAATGTGGGGAGACTTTGACCTATTGTGGGGAACATGCAAGGGAACCTGCGGCCTAATGGGGGGAAACTATTACCAAATGTGGGGAATCTATGCTACCTAATGTGGGGAAACTGCTACCTAATGTGGGGAATCTGTGCTACCTAATGTGGGGAAACTGCAACCTAATGTGTGGAATCTGTGCTACCTAATGTGTGGAATCTGTGCTACCTAATGTGGGGAATCTGTGCTACCTAATGTGGGGAAATTACTACCTATTGTGGGGTAACTGGTACCAAATGTGGGGAATCTATGCTACCTAATGTGGGGAAACTGATACCTACCTAATGTGGGGGAACTGCTACCTACCTTAAGGGTACGTTCACGCGCGCTGATTTTTTTGCGGGTTTTCCGCTGCGTATTTGAAAGTGGGCGGGTTCTTTTCGGCTGTCCGCAGCAGATTTTCTGCGGCGGAATGTACACTGCGGAAAATCCGCCACAAGCCCGATTGGAGTCAGTAGGGACTGTGGCGGAATTTCCGCAGCGTAAATTCCGCCGCGGAAAATCTGCTGCGGACAGCCGAGAAGAGCCCGCCCCCCTTTCAAATATGCAGCGGAAAACCCGCTAAAAAAATCCGCCCTTGTGAACGTACCCTAAAGGGGTAGTCCAGTGGTGAAACACTTATCCCCTATCCTAAGGATAGGGGATAAGTTTGAGATCACGGGGGGTCCGACCGCTGGGGCCCCCTGCGATCTCTCTGTACGGGGGCCAGGCTCTCCGGCCAGATAGCGGGTGTTGACCTCCGCACGAAGCGGCGGCCGACACGCCCCCTCAATACATCTCTATGGCAGAGCCGGAGATTGCCGAAGGCAGCGCTTCGGCTCTGCCATAGAGTTGTATTGAGGGGGCGTGTCGGCCGCCGCTTCGTGCGGAGGTCGACACGCCCCCTTCCCGCGGGCTGTCGGGGCTCCGTACAGGAGATCGCAGGGGGTTCCAGCGGTCGGACCCCCCGCAATCTCAAACTTATCCCCTATCCTTAGGATAGGGGATAAGTTGTTCACCACTGGGTTCACCACTGGACTACTCCTTCAAGTGGGGGAACTGCTGCCTATCTAATGCTCCCCCCTGGCAGTAGCACCCTCATCATCCACCAGCAAACCCCTCCAGCAGCAGCAACTCCATCAGCAGATCCTGATGGTGGATGATGGGGGTGCTCCTGCCAGGAGGATGATGCTGCCAGGGGGGATGGCCAGTAGCACCCTCATCATCCTCCAGCAACACCCCCCCAGTACTAGCACCCCCATCATCCACTAGCAACACCACCAGATTTATATTCAGAGGGTACAGTATGTGGCAGATTAATATTCAGAGGGTACAGTATGTGTTGGGATTATATTCAGAATGTACAGTGTGTGGTAGTATTATATTCAGTGGGTACGGTGTATGGAAGGTTTATAATCAAAGAGTATAGTGTATAGTAGTATTATATTTAGAGGGTACAGTGTGTGGCGGTATTATAGTCAGGGGTACAGTATGTGGCAGATTTATATTCAGAGGGTACAGTATGTGATGGTATTATATTCAGAATGTACAGTGTGTGGTAGTATTATATTCAGAGGGTACAGTGTGTGGTGGTATTATATTCAGGGGTACAGTATGTGGCAGATTTATATTCAGAGGGTACAGTATGTGATGGTATTATATTCAGAATGTACAGTATGTGGTAGTATTATATTCAGAGGGTACAGTGTGTGGCGGTATTATATTCAGGGGTACAGTATGTGGCAGATTTATATTCAGAGGGTAAAGTATGTGTTGGTATTTTATTCAGAATGTACAGTGTGTGGTAGTATTATATTCAGTGGGTATGGTGTATGGAAGGTTTATAATCAAAGAGTAAAGTGTATAGTAGTATTATATTTAGAGGATACAGTGTCTGGCAGGTTTATAATAATACTTGTTTTCATATAGAGGATGAGAATGCGCTGACATAGTGAGGAGACGTCTGGGCGTCACATTCTGCAGAGAGAAGTTTTAGCTGGACCAGGCGGTATGTACCATCTGAATTAGATAAGGAAAGACTATAGAGAAGACGTTACCGGTAGTCACTGATAGAGATGAGCGAATTTACAGTAAATTCGATTCGTCACGAACGACTGTGGATACAGTCCTAGGAGACTCTCTCTTAGGACTGTATCCACCTTTTCCAGCCCACCGGAGCACCTGAAGGCTGAACTAATTTATGCAGGAAAAGTCATCAACTGCCAAGCCGAGAAGTTTGTGACGAATCGAATTTACTGTAAATCCGCTCATCTCTAGTCACTGATATCATTGTACATTCTCCTCACTATAGAGAAGACGTCACCTGTAATCACTGATATCATTGTGTATTCTCCTCACTATAGAGAAGACGTCACCTGTAGTCACTGATATCATTGTACATTCTCCTCTCTATGTCCTATCAGAGCTGTAGTCACTTGTCAGTTCTACAGTTATGATGAGTGAAACTACAACTCCCAGCATAACCTTACCACTGCATAAAGGGGTACTCTACTGGAAAACATTTTTTTTTATCAACTGGTGCTACAAAGTTAAACAGATTTATAAATTACTTCTACTTAAAAATCGTAATCCTTCCAGTACTTATTAGCTGCTGTATAAGTGATTCACAGGAAGTTCTTTTCTTTTTTAATTTATTTTCTGTCTGACCACAGTTCTCTGTGCTGACACCTCTGTCCATGTCAAGAACTGTCCATAGTAGGAGCAAATCCCCATAGCAAACCTATCCTGCTCTGGACAGTTCCTAACATGGACAGACAGAGCACTGTGGACAGACTGGAAAGAACTACACAACTTCCTGGGGTGAATACAACAGCTGATAAGTACTGTAAGGATAAAAATTTTAAATAGAAGTAATTTAAAAATCTGTTTAACTTTCTGGCACCAGTTGATATAAAAGTAAATGTTTTCCAGTTAAGTAATTCTGGGAGCAATTCTGGGAGTAATTCTATTTAAATGGTGAAAACTTCTTTAACACTTTCCTATTCTGTGGCAGCTGGTATATCTGATTATTATTCTGGAATTTCTCACAATGCGCTACAACAGTGGTGTCTGTCACAACAGGCTAAAAACTTACTGAGGGAGGGGGGGGAGGTATGGGGTGACACCATTTTCTACCGCACCGGGTGACACCAACCCTAGCAACGCCACTGTACCCATGGTACTCTTAAGCACTTTATTTCTTATATTGCACTGTAATTTTATGTATTTTTTTATCACTGTATTGATTAATTATGTAATTACTGTTTATTGCTGGGCTGGGTATATAACCCCAGCCTGTGTGTGGTATCACTATGCTTGAAAAAAGCTCCATTGAGGGGCTGAAACGTCGCACTGTTTGACATGTGGAATAAATAGTTATTTCTTGGATATTTGGAGTGCCGCACCATTTTTGAAGTTATCTACATTTGGCTGTGATCGAGCCTGAGGGGCTGGCACCCGTCTACTGTGGTAAAGTAGTGCTGCATTTTTTTGGACATTTTTATATACATATATATATATATATATATATATATATATATATATATATATATACATACGTTTTCATTAGATTTTTACTTCAGAATTGAAATCTCGCGAGAGTTTCTTACCTATGTATTGTGGTGGTGATTTGCACTTTGCTTGACAAAGGAGGCAAGCCCTCTGACACGTTGTAGACGTTCTTACCAGACCTTCTGTGAATGGAGAGGGCCAGTTGAGAGAGCTACACATGGAAACCGGATAAGCCGTTTATGTCTCCAGTTTACACCTTGTAGACTTTTTTTATGCACACGGGTGGATATTTTTTTTTTAATTCTTGTACACTTATGAATGATATAGAAAGGAAGAAAAATGTATGCATTTATCTTAGTGTATGTGTACATTTCTTAAGATTGAGATTATACTGGTTTTGGAGCTCCCAGCCACTACGCTTATCACCCTGATGTCACCTGTCCCATATTGCCTATTGAAAAAGTGATCAGTACAGAACAGGAAGGGGGAGATTTATCAAAACCTGTCCAGAGGAAAAGTTGCTGAGTTGCCCATAACAACCAATCAGATCGCTTCTTTCATTTTTCAGAGGCCTTTTCAGAAATGAAAGAAGCGATCTGCTTGGTTGCTATGGGCAACTCAGCAACTTTTCCTCTAGACAGGTTTTGATAAATCTCCCTCGAAGTCTTAGTTTTAGGCTTAGTGGTGAGAATTGATTATATAAAACTATAGATGGTAAAATGAAAAATTAGAGAAAAAAAAAAACTGAACACTAAAAATTCTTAACCCCTTAAAGGGGGCGTGACTGCTGTCACGCCCTCTACCATAGAAATAAATGGAGGGGGCGTGCCGTCACATCTCCAGTCCCCAGGTTTCCCAGACTGGAGCAGCAGCCCCACATAGAATGCAGGTGCTGCGTGGAGAGTGTGGGGGTCCCAGTGGCGGCCCCCCCGCGATCAGACATCTTATCTCCTATCCTTTGGAAAGGAGATAAGATGTCTTTGGCCCGGAATACCCCATTAACCCCTTAAGGACATAGGGCGTATCCATACGCCCCCGTTTCCAAGTCCTTAAGGACCGAGGGCGTATGGATACGCCCTGAGCATTTCCGGCCCCCACCGCTAGCCGGAGGGGAGCCGGAGGCGGATGCCTGCTGAAATCGTTCAGCAGGCATCCCGGCATATCGCCCAGGGGGGTCATTATGTCCCCCCATGTCGGCGATTGGCGCAGATCGCTGGACAATTCAGTTCAGCGATCTGCGGCGGATTCCGGGTCAATCGGGTCTCCAGTGACCCGATGACCCGGAATTACTGGCTGTTCGGGGCCGTCTCCGACGGCCCCGAACAGCCAGAGCCTGCAGGGGTGAGATGGCACTGGTGCCACCTCACGATCGCCCTGATTCGTCGGCCGGATTACCGGCCGACCAATCAGGGCGCCTGCTGCGGGTGTCACTCCCGCAACCCGCTCCGCCCCTCTTCCGGAGGACGTGAGCGGGTGCGGGAAGACGACCCCCGGTGCTGGGGACCCCGATCCCCGGCATCCCTGTTGGGATCGGGGCCCCAGGAGCAGCGGCGGCGGCGGAGACGACGAGGGACTGACCTGTGCGGCGAGGATCGTTGGAGGTGAGTGACAGCCTCCTGCTGTTGCTTAGCAACAGCTCCCAGCATGCAACAAGGGCATGCTGGGAGCTGTAGTTATGCAACAGCAGGAGGCAGACCACCACAACTCCCAGCATGCCCTTATGGGCATGCTGGGACTTGTAGTTTTGCGACAACTGGAGGCACATTCTTTCTATGGAAAAGTGTACCTTCAGCTGTTGTGTAACTACAACTCCCAGCTTGCACAAACAGCTCAAGTGCATGCTGGGAGTTGTAGTGGTGCATCTGGTGGTTGCATAACTACAACTCCCAGCATGCCGTTGGCTGTCGGTGACTGCTGAGAGTTGTAGTTTTGCAACAGCTGAAGGCACACTGAGTTAAGTAGTAAACCAGTGTGTCTCCAGCTGTTGCATAACTACAATCCCCAGCATCCCCAGCCAATGTAGTATGCCTCCGGCTGTTGCATAACTACAAGACCCAGCATGCCCTTCCGCTGTCCGTACATGCTGGGGGTTGTAGCTTTTGCAACAGCTGAAGGCACACAGGTTGCAAAACACTGAGTTTGTTACCAAACTCGGTGTTTCACAACCTGTGTGTCTCCAGCTGTTGCAAAACTACAACTCCCAGCATCTACTGATAGACCGTCCATGCTGAGAGTTGTAGTTTTGCAACAGCTGGATGTTTCCCCCCCCAATGTGAATGTACAGGGTACACTCACATGGGTGGAGGATTACAGTAAGTATCTGGCTGCAAGTTTGAGCTGCAGCAAATTTTCTGCCGCTGCTCAAACTGCCAGCGAGAAACTACTGTGAACCCCCGCCCGTGCGACTGTACCCTAAAAACACTACACTACACTAACACACAATAAAATAAAAAGTAAAAAACACTACGTATACACATACCCCTACACAGCCCCCCTCCCCTCCCCAATAAAAATGAAAAACATCTGGTACGCCACTGTTTCCAGAACGGAGCCTCCAGCTGTTGCAAAACAACTACTCCAGTATTGCCAGATAGCCACTGACTGTCCAGGCATGCTGGGAGTTTTATAACAGCTGGAGGCACCCTGTTTGGGAATCACTGGCGTAGAATACCCCAATGTCCACCCCTATGCAAGTCCCTAATTTAGGCCACAAATGCGCATGGTGCTCTCACTTTGGAGCCCTGTCGTATTTCAAGGCAACAGTTTAGGGTCACATATGGGATATCGCCGTACTCGGGAGAAATTGGGCTTCAAATTTTGGCGGATATTTTCTGCTATTACCCTTTTTAAAAATGTAAAATTTTTGGGAAAACAAGCATTTTAGGTAAAAAAAAATTTTTTTTTTACATATACAAAAGTCATGAAACACCTGTGGGGTATAAAGGTTCACTTAACCCCTTGTTACATTCCCCGAGGGGTCTAGTTTCCAAAATGGTATGCCATGTGTGTATTTTTGCTGTCCTGGCACCATAGGGGCTTCCTAAATGCGGCATGCCCCCATAGCAAAATTTGCTTTCAAAAAGCCAAATATGACTCCTTCTCTTCTGAGACCTGTAGTGCGCCAGCAGAGCACTTTTCACCCCCATATGGGGTGTTTTCTGAATCGGGAGAAATTGGGCTTCAAATTTTGGGGGGTATTTTCTACTATAACCCTTTTTAAAAATGTAAAATTTTTGAGAAACCAAGCATTTTAGGTAAAAAAAAATATTTTTTTTTACATATGCAAAAGTCGTGAAACACCTGTGGGGTATTAAGGTTCACTTTACCCCTTGTTACGTTCCCTGAGGGGTCTAGTTTCCCAAATGGTATGCCATGTGTGTATTTTTGGTGTCCTGGCACCATAGGGGCTTCCTAAATGCAGCATGCCCCAGAGCAAAATTTGCTTTCAAAAAGCTAAATGTGACTCCTTCTCTTCTGAGACCTGTAGTGCGCCAGCAGAGCACTTTTCACCCCCATATGGGGTGTTTTCTGAATCGGGAGAAATTGGGCTTCAAATTTTGGGGGGTATTTTCTGCTATTACACTTTTTAAAAATGTAAAATTTTTGGGAAATCAAGCATTTTAGGTAAAAAAATATATATTTTTTTTACATATGCAAAAGTCGTGAAACACCTGTGGGGTATTAAGGTTCACTTTACCCCTTGTTACGTTCCCTGAGGGGTCTAGTTTCCAAAATGGTATGCCATGTGTGTTTTTTTGCTGTCCTGGCACCATAGGGGCTTCCTAAAGGTGACATGCCCCCCAAAAACCATTTGTCGCTCCTTCCCTTCTGAGCCCTCTACTGCGCCCGCTGAACAATTAACATAGACATATGAGGTATGTGCTTACTCGAGAGAAATTGTGTTTCAAATACAAGTAAAAATTTTCTCCTTTTTACCCCTTGCAAAAATTCAAAAATTGGGTCTACAAGAACATGCGAGTGTAAAAAATGAAGATTTTGAATTTTCTCCTTCACTTTGCTGCTATTCCTGTGAAACACCTAAAGGGTTAATACACTTACTGAATGTCATTTTGAATACTTTCGGGGGTGCAGTTTTTATAATGGGGTCATTTGTGGGGTATTTCTAATATGAAGACCCTTCAAATCCACTTCAAACCTGAACTGGTCCATGAAAAATAGCGAGTTTGAAAATTTTGTGAAAAATTTCAAAATTGCTGCTGAACTTTGAAGCCCTTTGATGTCTTCCAAAAGTAAAAACTCATACATTTTATGATGCAAACATAAAGTAGACATATTGTATATGTGAACCAAAAAAAAAATTATTTTGAATATCCATTTTCCTTACAAGCAGAGAGCTTCAAAGTTAGAAAAATGCAAAATTTTCATTTTTTTCATCAAATTTTGGGATTTTTCACCAAGAAAGGATGCAAGTTACCATAAAATTTTACCACTAAGTTAAAGTAGAATATGTCACGAAAAAACAATCTCGGAATCAGAATGATAACTAAAAGCATTCCAGAGTTATTAATGTTTAAAGTGACAGTGGTCAGAATTGCAAAAAACGCTCCGGTCCTTAAGGTGAAAAAGGGCTCGGTCCTTAAGGGGTTAAGGACGCAGGGATTTTTCATTTTTGCACTTTAGCTTTTTACTTCTCGCCTTGTACTAGCCATAACGCTTGCAATTTTTCACCTAAAGACCCATATGAGGGCTTGTGTTTTTGTGCCACCAATTTGTAATAATAATTTCACCATTAAATCTACTGTGAACAAAATTTAAAACCAAATTTGGTGGCTTTCATTTTTATGCAGTGCCTTTTTCATAAAAAAATAAATTAATTAATTAAAAAAAAAGACACTTTAAATTCATTCTGTAGGTGCGACGATACCCAATTTATATAGGTTTTATTTTATTTTACTACTTTTTTTTTGTTACAAATATTTGCATGCTTAAAATTGTCATCTTCTGATATAACATTTTTCTGTAAATAGGGATGAATGAGGGCAAATTTTTTTGGGGCAATGATCTCTAGTTTTTACCGGTACCATTTAAGTTTATCAATTTTCATTAATTTTATTATTATTTATGGTGGGAGAAACCCACAATTTTGCAACCTCTGGGGCTTTTATTTTTACACAGTGCACTTTATGGTAAAACTGACATGTTCTATTTATTCTCTGGGTCAATATGAATAAAATGATACCCATGTTTACACGCTTTTCTATTTAACTTTCTTAACAAAATTAGAATGTTTAACATTGCCCTATTCCAACCCCCTATAACTTTGGCTGCATGAAGGCTCAATTTGTGCACTGTGATCTGTAGTTATCATTGGTACCACTTTTGCATATATGTGATTTTTTTTTATTTTATTTATTTTTCTGGGATGTGATGTAACCAAAAAATTAGCAATTTTTGAATGTACTTTACATTTACGCCGTTCATTGGACAGAATCATTAACATAATAATTTAATAGATCTGACATTTCCACATGCTAAGTATGTTTGTTTATTTAAAATTATTTACTGTTTTTAAAAAATGGGAAAAGAGGAATTTTATTTTTTATTGGGGGAGGGGCTTTCACTTTTATAAAAAAAAAATGTTCTCACTTATTCTTAAACTTTTTTAGTCCCCACAGGGGATTATTTATTGCAATCCTTAGATTGCAAATACGGATAAGTGCTATGCATAGACAAAGCACTTATCAGTGTTATCTGTGATCTACTTCTTTGGTCTGCTCAAAGGCAGGCCAGAGAAGAAGACCCCATGATAACTGCAGGAGAAAGGTAAGGAGACATCTGTCCGCTATCTTGGCTGATCTGATCCCTGTAGTCCTGCTGTGAGCCATCAGATCAGCCATCGGAGGCGCCACAGTGCAGCAGATGCTGTGATAAATATTGATCACGGCATCTGAGACGTTAAAGTAGGAAATCCGCACGATCTCTGATGTCCGCCATAACCGACAGTTCTCTCTGGCCATTCCCAGATGCCCAGGGCATATGTGTACACCTTGCGTCCTCTGGGGGTTTATAGTTTAGACATTTATGCAGGTGGCAGTACCACATATGTTTACAAAATTCACATATTTGTTTACATAAATGTATTTACAAAAATAGAAAAAGGGGGAGTGATTCAAACTTATTATCGAAGGGGTTAATTAACGTTTATTAACTTTTTTTTTTTTTTTGTCTCCATAGAGGACTATTACATGCAATGTTTAGATTGCATATACCGAACAGTGCTATGCCATAGCACAGCACTGATCAGTGTTATCGGCGCTCTATTGCTACAGCCTGCCATGGCTTCCTGCAGCATTGGAGTGCAGATTAGACTGAAAGGAGGCAGGTAAAAGGCCGTCTCGCCCTTCTCTCAGCTGATCAGAACCCTGTGATTTTACCCCGGGTGTCCTGATCAGCTCGTGGAGCTTCTGGGATTGGATTTTTTACTTTTTAGACGACACACAATTAACCTTGAGTTAATGCTGGACATCACATTGATCAATGATGGCTAGCATTAGCCAAGGGTCCTGGCTGCTGAAGGAAGCCAGGATTAGGACAGTCTCCTAGGACTGTATCCACCTTTTCCAGCCTACCAGAGCACCTGAAAGCTGAACTAATTTACGCAGGCTAAAGTCAGCAACTGCCGAGCCGAGAAGTTCGTGATGAATCGAATCACTGTAAGTTCGCTCATCTCTAAAGAGCTTGTTTTTTGCGTCACCAATTTGTGTCATGCACATGACATGACACTGGTAGGAAATTATAAGAGTACAACAGTACACCAGGTTTCTGTGCATGTCATGGCAATAGTAGGAGATTACAGAGCACAATTATACACCAGGACCCTGTGCATGTACATGTCATGACAATACTAGGAGATAATAGAACACAGTTATACACCAGGGGAGGCATTTATCATTATATAAACACCGTTTTCACTGTCTATATTGCGCAATCTTTTTTGCGCAATTCCATTTTTTTCGTATTTTTTTCCGTAATTTTTGATTCCACTTTATAAGTGGAATTCTAAATCATGGTGCACCGTAGAGCTGATTATGTGGTGGACATCGATTTATCAACTGTGTCTTTTCTCTTTACACGCACAAATTTTTAGCAAGTCCTGATTTAATTGCGCAAATATACACCATCAAGGAGGATACTTAAAAGGTTATAAGAATAAGTCCAGCAATGTGTAATACATATTTAGATTAAACTCTGATCTGTACAGACTGTAGATCTGTAGAACTGTAAAATTCAAACTCCTGCTGTTTTTGATGAGTGCAGGAGATTGCACTTGTGTAGAGTGTAACCATGGTGACTGTACAGCTAAGAATACCACTGTATGTGCAGAGAGGGAGAAGGAGGTAAGACTGTTAGGTCTATGTATGATCATGTGTTTGCAGAGCTGAGTGTGTGATTGTGTATTTACAGCAGAGCTGAGTGTGTGATTGTGTGTATGCATTAGAGCTGAGTGTGTGATCATGTGTATATAGCAGAGCTGAGTGTGTGATTGTATGTATGCAGCAGAGCTGATTGTGTGTATGCAGCAGAACTGAGTGTTTGCATGGTCATACACATGCCGCACACTAATTTCTGCTACATGTACATGATCACACACTTAGCTCTGGTACATGTACACAGTGTTTACCAACCAGGGTGCCTCCAGCTGTTGCAAAACTGAAACTCCCAGCATGGCAAGTTTTCCAACACTTGGAGGCATTCTCGTTGGTAAACACTGATATAGAGGTAAGGGGACAGACTGTTTAGCAAAATTACATATTTTTTTAACCTCTTCAGGATGCAGGGTGTATGCATACGTCCTGCATCCTAAGTCCTTAAGGACGTAGGGCGTACAGGTATGCCCGTGGGAAATCTGGTCCCTGCCGCTAGCCGGTCAGGGAACGGACCGGGATGCCTGATGAAATCATTCAGCAGGCATCCTGACACATCGCCTTAAATCTGCGGCGATCTGCGGGGGGGGGGGGGGGGGGGTTAAAGTTTGGTTACCCCGTTCTGAGCACCCACAGTAGTCAGGGCAGAATTGGGGAACTGTAGTGTGACCGTCGGCGGCGGTGGGAGTCCCTTACCGGCAGCGGCGATCCTCTCACTGGTGCAGCGTGCAGCGATCCTGCAGACTACGGGTTTTGTAAACCGTGGTCCTCTAAATCTTGCAATCTTGCAAAAGGGGGGTACTATTAGGAGAGTAACTACTGTGGGGTGGGGGGCACCCTAATTAAGAGGCATTATCACAGTGTGGAGCACTATGGATAGAAAGTCTGTATGGGTGTAGGATGCAGAAAAAGTGCACAGCCTAAAATGTTTGACAGATTCTGCGGATACAAGTCTGCTGGAAGAAGTCGCCATCTAGGCCTGGAGGAAAAAGAAAGTAACTACTCTGGGTTTTATTCAGCATCAGTATATTCAGTCACTGTGTGGTGTTAATATATAATAATGATGTGGCGGTATTATTTGTCCTTTGTGTAGTGGTATTATATATATATATATATATATATATATATAATCTGTATTTAAATGTGCCTATGGGTGTATTTACAAGTACAGTATTTTGTGCATAAATTCTGCAGCTTCAAAACCTGTGCATCAAAAATGGGCAGAATACTGTGCATGTGAATACACCCTAGA
Organism: Hyla sarda; assembly: GCF_029499605.1. Classification (NCBI taxonomy): domain Eukaryota; kingdom Metazoa; phylum Chordata; class Amphibia; order Anura; family Hylidae; genus Hyla; species Hyla sarda. Next base: position 93,307,705 of record NC_079190.1, read on the forward strand.
AATATATGTACAGGGTAGGCCATTTATATGGATACACCTTAATAAAATGGGAATGGTTGGCGATATTAACTTCCTGTTTGTGGCACATTAGTATATGTGAGGGGGGAACTTTTCAAGATGGGTGGTGACCATGGCGGCCATTTTGAAGTCGGACATTTTGAATCCAACTTTTGTTTTTTCAATAGGAAGAGGGTCATGTGACACATCAAACTTATTGGGAATTTCACAAGAAAAAACAATGATTTGCTTGGTTTTAACATAACTTTATTCTTTCATGAGTTATTTACAAGTTTCTGACCACTTATAAAATGTGTTCAATGTGCTGCCCATTGTGTTGGATTGTCAATGCAATCCTCTTCTCCCACTCTTCACACACTGATAGCAACACCACAGGAGAAATGCTAACACAGGCTTCCAGTATCCGTATACACTGCTATATACTACTATATACACCGCAGGAGAAATGCTAGCACAGGCTTCCAGTATCCGTATACACTGCTATATACTACTATATACACCGCAGGAGAAATGCTAGCACAGGCTTCCAGTATCCGTAGTTTCAGGTGCTGCACATCTCGTATCTTCACAGCATAGACAATTGCCTTCAGATGACCCCAAAGATAAAAGATTAAGGGGGTCAGATCAGGAGACCTTGGGGGCCATTCAACTGGCCCACAATGACCAATCCACTTTCCAGGAAACTGTTCATCTAGGAATGCTCGGACCTGACACCCATAATAAGAGGCAGAAGATCAATTACTGAGGCAAATAAACAAGGCAGCAAATCAGAATGAGGTGATAATAATGGGGGACTAACTATCCTGATATAAACTGGGAGACTGAGTCCTGTAAATCTCAGAAAGGAAACAGGTTTCTGACTATAGCTAAAGACAATTATCTGTTCCAAATGGTGCAGGGCCCGACCAGAGGGGGCGCCCTACTAGACTTAAAGGAGAACTCCGGAATAGGAAAATTATCGCCCATACTGCCGGCAGTAAAAAAATAAACAGGTACATACCTTCCTTCTCTCCCCCGGTGCCTCCGGTAACAATCCTCTTCCTGGTTGCCGGTGGTCGGCGAGTCATACTGCACTCAGCCAATCACCGGCCGCAGCGAAGTCCCGACTCGGCTGGCGATAGGCTGAGCGGCAGTGTGAGAAGCTTAAAGACACACAATACTTCACTACACCGACACCTGCTTCCGGGGCCGAAAATGTCACACTGCCGCTCAGCCTATCGCCGGCCGAGTCGGGACTTCGCTGCGGCCGATGATTGGTGCAGTATGACTCGCTGACCACCGGCAACCAGGAAGAGGATCGCGGCGGAGGCCGGAGCCGGTTACCGGAGGCACTGGGGGAGTGAAGGAAGGTATGTACCTGTTTAATTTTTTACTGCCGGCAGTATGGATGATAATTTTCCTATTCCGGAGTTCTCCTTTAATATTAACCAACAGACCTGACAGAGTAACTAATGTGCAAGTAGAAGGACACCTGGGAAATAGAGATCATAATATAATACATTATAACTTGTTCTTCAATAAGGGAATCTTGGGAGGGGTCACAAAAACAATGAACTTTAGGAAGGCAAAGTTTGACCAACTCAGAGAAGCCCTTAACAATATAAAATGGGATAATGTCCTCAAAAACATGAATACTGACACTAAATGGGAGACTTTTAAAAATATCTCAAAACTCTCACTGTAAGATGTATATACCTTATGGGCAGTGGCGTTGCTAGGGTTGGTGTCACCCGGTGCGGTAGAAAATGGTGTCACCCCATACCTACCCCCCCCCCCTCCACATAATAAAGTTTTTAGCCTGTTGTGACGGATACCACTAGTGTAGCGCATTGTGAAAAATTCCAGTATAATAATTAAATATACCAATTGCCACAGAATGGAAAAGCGCTAAAGAGGTTTTCACCATTTAAAACTACAACTCCCAGAATTACTTAAATGGGTACTCCACTGGAAATCATTTTCTTTTGAATCAACTGGTGCCAGGAAGTTAAAATCTGAATCCTTCAAGTAAGTAATTTACAAACCTGTTTAACCCCTTAAGGACACATGACGTACTGGAACGTCATGTGTCCACTCCCGATCTATAACGCGGGGCCACGGCGTGGCCCCGCGTCATAGCGGTTTGGGCCCGGCCTCTAACAACGGCCGGGACCCGTGGCTAATAGCGCGCGGCATTGATCGCTGTGCCGCGCGCTATTAACCCTTTAGACGCGGCGTTCAAAGTTGAACGCCGCGTCTAAAGTGAAACCGAAAGCATGCCGGCTAGCTCAGTGGGCTGTTCGGGATAGCCGCGGTGAAATCGCGGCATCCCGAACAGCTGACAGGACAGCGGGAGGGCCCCTACCTGCCTCCTCGCTGTCCGATCGCCGAATGACAGCTCAGTGCCTGAGATCCAGGCATGAGCAGTCATGCGGCAGAATCATCGATCACTGGTTTCTTATGAGAAACCAGTGATCAATGTAAAAGATCAGTGTGTGCAGTGTTATAGGTCCCTATGGGACCTATAACACTGCAAAAAAAAAGTGAATAAACATCATTTAACCCCTTCCCTATTAAAAGTTTGAATCACCCCCCTTTTCCCATAAAAGAAAAAACACAGTGTAAATAAAAATAAAAATAAACATAAATGGTATCGCCGCGTGCGGAAATGTCCGAATTATAAAAATATATCGTTAATTAAACCGCACGGTCAATGGCGTGCGCGCAAAAAAATTCCAAAGTCCAAAATAGTGCATTTTTGGTCACTTTTTATATCATGAAAAAATGAATAAAAAGCGATCAATAAGTCCTATCAATGCAAAAATGGTACTGTTAAAAACTTCAGATCACGGCGCAAAAAATGAGCCCTCATACCGCCCCATACACGGAAAAATAAAAAAGTTATAGGGGTCAGAAGATGACAATTTTAAACGTATAAATTTTTCTGCATGAAGTTATGATTTTTTCCAGAAGTCCGACAAAATCAAACCTATATAAGTAGGGTATCATTTTAATCATATGGACCTACAGAATAAAGGTAAGGTGTCATTTTTACCGAAAAATGTACTACGTAGAAACGGAAGCCCCCAAAAGTTACAAAATGGCGTTTTTTTTTTTCAATTTTGTCTCACAATGATTTTTTTTCCCGTTTCACCGTAGATTTTTGGGCACAATGACTGACATCATTACAAAGTAGAATTGGTGGTGCAAAAAATAAGCCATCATATGGATTTTTAGGTGCAAAATTGAAAGAGTTATGATTTTTTAAAGGCAAGGAGCAAAAAACGAAAATGCAAAAACGGAAAAAACCCCGGTCCTTAAGGGTTTAACTTTCTGGCACCAGTTGATTCAAAAGAAAATGTTTTGCAGCTGAGTACCCCTTTAAGCAGTGGTGAGATTATGCTGGGCGTTAAGTTTCACTCATCTTAACTGCAGAACTTAGAAGTGACTACAGCTCTGATAGGACATAGTGAGGAGAATACACAATGATATCAGTGACTACAGGTGATGTCTTCTCTATAGTGAGGAGAATACACAATGATATCAGTGACTACAGGTGACGTCTTCTCTATAGGGAGGAGAATACACAATGATATCAGTGATTACAGGTGACAGCTTCTCTATAGTGAGGACAATACACAATAATATCAGTGACTACAGCTGACAGCTTCTCTATAGTGAGGAGAATACAAAATAATATCAGTGATTACAGATGACGTCTTCTCTATAGTGAGGAGAATACAGAATGATATCAGTGACTACAGGTGACGTCTTCTCTATAGTGAGGAGAATACACAATGATATCAGTGACTACAGGTGACGTCTTCTCTATAGTGAGGAGAATACACAATTATATCAGTGATTACAGGTGACAGCTTCTCTATAGTGAGGACAATACACAATAATATCAGCGACTACAGGTGACAGCTTCTCTATAGGGAGGAGAATACAAAATAATATCAGCGACTACAGATGACGTCTTCTCTATAGTGAGGAGAATACAGAATGATATCAGTGACTACAGGTGACGTCTTCTCTATGGTGAGGAGAATACACAATGATATCAGTGACTACAGGTGACGTCTTCTCTATAGTGAGGAGAATACACAATGATATCAGTGACTACAGGTGACGTCTTCTCTATAGTGAGGAGAATATACAATGATATCAGTGACTACAGGTGACGTCTTCTCTATAGTGAGGAGAATACACAATGATATCAGTGACTACAGGTGACGTCTTCTCTATAGTGAGGAGAATGTACAATGATATCAGTGACTACAGGTGACGTCTTCTCTATAGTGAGGAGAATGCACAATGATATCAGTGACTACAGGTGACGTCTTCTCTATAGTGAGGAGAATACACAATGATATCAGTGATTACAGGTGACGTCTTCTCTATAGTCTTCCCTTATCTAATTCAGATGGTACATACCACCGGGTTCAGCTAAATGTTCTCTCTGCAGAATGTGACGCCCAGACGGCTCCTCACTATGTCAGCGCATTCTGATCCTCTATATGAAAACAATTATTATTATAAACCTGAGAGACACTGTATCCTCTAAATATAATAAATTAGTATACACTAGGGCTGCACGATATATCGCAAAAACAATCGAATCGCGATTTTTGCTTTTTTGCCATATATCGATATGGCCCCCCAGGAAAATTTGCGATTATCTGCCCGGGCGGATCCCGTGTGTGGCTGCAGCGCGGGCCGGCCAGGGCAGATAAAAACAAATTTAAATATTAAAAGTCTGTGTTTCCCAACCAGGGTGCCTCCAGCTATTATGAAACTACAACGCCCAGCATGCCCGGACAGCCAAAAGCTGTCCGGGCATGCTGGGAGTTGTAGTTTCACAACAGCTGGAGGCACCCTGGTAGAGAAACACTGATCTAAGTAAAGGGCGCAGGGATAAAAAATATTACAAACATTATGCTCACCTCTTCCCGATCCCTGCATCTGTACACCTCCGTGCGGTCCCGGTGTCTCTATACAAGCTGTAGGACCTTTACCTTCAGCCAATCACTGGCCGCAGCGGTGTCACATGTCAAGCCAGTGATTGGCTGAAAGGTAAAAGTCCTCAATGGTCTGCAAACACACACAAACCTAGCGTGTGCGCTGCCGGGGAGGAGGAATGTGACGGGAATATGTGACAAGGGGTGGAGGGGGCAGAATGTTAAAGGGGGGCAGATTGTGATGGGGGGGGGGGCAGAATGTGACAAGGGGGGGGAATATGTGACAGGGGGAGCAGAATGTGACAAGGGGGGGAATATGTAACAAAGGGGGGGATATGTAACAAGGGGGGGCAGAATGTGACAAGGGGGGGCAATATGTGACAAGGGGGGGGGGAATATGTGACAGGGGGGGGGAATATGTGACAAGGGGGGGGGAATATGTGACAAGGGGGGGGGAGATGTGAAATGGGCGGTGGGCATAAAATGGGTGAATAGTTGTAAAATGGAGGAGATTGGACATGAAATAAGGGGATTTCACTATTTATTTATTACATTGCATCACATATCGAAATCACAGTATTTAGGCCATAATCGCAATCACACATTTTTCCCATATCGTGCAGCCCTAGTATACACTGCACTCTATGAATATAAACCTCACACACCGTGCCCCCAGCAGTAGCACCCCCATCATCCACCAGCTGATGCTATTACCACAGAACAGGGGGGTAGGGGGAATGGGGGGGGCGGGGGTGCCCTGGCAACACCCCCCAGCAGTAGCACCCCATCATCCACCAACACCCCCCCCCATTCCCCCTATGGTAATAGAATCAGCTGCTGGATTATGGGGGTGCTACTGCTGGGGGAGGGTGCTGGTTGATGATAGGAGTGCTACTGCTGGGGGGGGCTGGTGCACGATGGTGGTGCTACTACTGGGGGGTGCTAGTGGATGATGGGGTGCAGCCTCATCATCCACCAGCAACACCTCCCCCCAGAAATAGCACCCCCATCATCCACCAGCACCCCCCCCCTTTCTGGTTGATGGTGGTGCTACTGCTGGAGGGGGTGCTGGTGTATGATGGGATGCAGCCTCATAATCCACTAGCAACAACCCCCCAGAACTCCCACAGCACCCCTTTTTCTCTCTACCTGGCTGACTGGTTGCTGGCTCGGCTGCTCCAGCTGTCCCCGGGCTCACAAGTGTGGGCGGCGGCGCGTCATGTTAGCGCCGTCCATCTAGCTCCGCCCACTGACGTCCCGTCACAAGCCGGGACGTCTGCCGGAGCTAGGGTGGGGGTGGAGTTTTGTGCTGTCAGACGGGGGTGCTGTCAGCGCTGAGGACGGGGGTGGGGGGTTGTTCGTCGGGCTGGGTGCTGTCAGTGGCTGAGGACCGGGGGGGGTGCTGTCAGCGGCTGAGGACGGGGGGGGGGTGCTGTCAGCGGCTGAGGACCGGGGGGGGGGTTCTGTCAGCGGCTGAGGACCAGGGGGGTTTCTGTCAGCTGTCAGCGGCTGAGGACCGTGGGGGGGATGCGTGCTGTCAGCGGATGAGGACCGGGGGGGGGGGGATGTGCTGTCAGCGGCTGAGGACCGGGGGGAGGGGGTGCTGTCAGCGGCTGAGGACCTGGGGGGGTTTCTGTCAGCTGTCAGCGGCTGAGGACGTGGGGGGGGGGGGATGCGTGCTGTCAGCGGCTGAGGGCCGGGGGGGGGGTGCTGGAAGAGTGGTGTCACCCCATCAGCCTGGTGTCACCCGGTGCGGTCCGCACCCCCCGCACCCCGGTCGCAACGCCACTGCTTATGGGAATAAAAGGGTCAGAAATAAAAGAAAACCCATATGGATGAATGAAAACGTTAAGGGGGCAATAAATGACAAAAATATAGCATTTAAACTACTAAAACAGGATGGCAGTGAAGAAGCATTAAAAATGATGAGGAAGAAATTATAAACGGGGATCAGGAAAAAGCAAATATATTAAACAAATTATTTTCCACTGTATTCACCGAAGAAAATGAAATGCCAGGTGAAATGCAGCAAGATAAGGTAAACTCCCCTGTACAGGTCACCTGTCTTACCCAGGAAGAAGTACAGTGCCTCCAAAAAAAAATCAAAATAAACAAATCACCTGGTCCAGATGGCATTCACCCCTGTGTTCTAAAGGAATTAAGTAATGTAATAGACAGACCCCTATTTTTAATATTCAGGGACTCTATAGTAACAGGGACTGTTCACCAGGACTGGCGCATGGCAAATGTGGTGCCAATATTTTAAAAGGGTTCAAAAGTAGTGTTGGGCGCGAATATTCGTATTTCAAATTTTTATCGCAATTTCATGAATTTGCTAATATTGCGAATATATTCGCTATATATTCAAAATTACGAATATTCACTTTTTTCGGCATATCCGCATATGTGAATATTCACATATGCGCATATTCGCGCATGTGAATATTCGCATATGTGAATATTCACATATTCCTTCTTTTCACATATGGGCCAATTAGAATGATGCAAATACACTTGTCGGGGGTTATCAACAACATCCGTAGCAACCAATAGTAAAGTTTCTCTCCCCCTCACTGTTTTCTTCCATGAATACTCGAATATGCGAATATTCGAATATGTGAATATAACGAATACGCGGAATTCTTAAATATAGGACAAATATTCGTCTATATATTCGCAAAATATTGCAAATTCGAATATGGGCAATGCCGCTCATCACTAGTCATAACGTGACCCCGGGAATTATAGGCCTGTTTGTTTAACCTCCATTGTATGTAAATTGTTTGAGGGTTTTCTAAGAGATGCTATTTTGGAGCATCTTGATAAAAATAAATGTATGACTTCATATCAGCATGGCTTTATGAGGGATCGGTCCTGTCAAACTAACCTGATCAGCTTTTATGAGGAGGTGAGCTCCAGACTGGACCAGGGGCATGGATGTCGTATATCTAGATTTTTTCAAAGCATTTGATACAGTGCCACATAAAAGGTTGGTGCATAAAATGAGAAGGATTGGGCTGGGGGAGGATGTGTGTAAGTGGGTAAGTAACTGGCTCAGTGATAGGAAACAGAGGGTGGTTATTAATGGTACTTACTCTGATTGGGTGACTGTTACTAGTGGGGTACCACAGGGGTCAGTCATGGGTCCTCTTTTATTTAATATATTCATTAATGACCTTGTAGAGGGGTTGAATAGTAAAGTAGCAATCTTTGCAGATGATACTAAGCCCTAAAGCGGTAAACACAATAGAGGACAGTACACTGTTACAAATGAATCTGGATAGGTTGGAGGTTTGGGCTGGGAAGTGGCAGATGAGGTTAAATGTAAGGTAATGCACATAGGGAAGAAAAATCCGGGCTGGGATTATGTATTAAATGGGAGAACACTTGGGACGACTTATGTGGAAAAGGACTTGGGAGTCTTAGTTAACAGTAAATTTAGCTGTAGAGACCAGTCTTGGGCAGCTGCAGCCAAGGCAAATAAAATCATGGGGTGCATCAATAGGGGCATAGATGCCCACATCCAGGGCAGCGTTGACGGTCCGGAGCGGCGGGGACAGGTGAGTGTAACTTCCTTTTCTTTCAATTGCACGGATCCCTCAACATACGATGGTTTTAACAAACAATGGTTCATTTGGAACAGATTACCATCGTATGTTGAGGGACCACTGTATAAATATATCAGGGGACCGTACAGAGATCTATTTATACCCAGGACTGTATCCATAACAAGGGAGCATCCTCTACGTTTAGAGGAAAGAAGGTTTCTACTCAAGCACAGATGGGGGTTCTTTACTGTACGGCTAGGTTTCCACTTTTTTTTTTTTTTTTGACAAAAACGCCAATAAAAACGCCCATTCTGCCACATGGCGTTTTTTTTGTGAAAAAATGCTGCTGCCAGATGTTAGCTGCAAGTCAATAGGGAAGTGCAAAATGCCAAACCCACTTGACGTTTTTCAGTTTGGCTTTTTTTTAATCCTTTTGGCTTTTTTGGGCTCCTTGGCTATTTTTAAAAAACGTCCTCTTGTCGAGACTTGGCGTTTTTTCTGGAAAATCTTGGCGTTTTCCTTCCATAGAAGTCTATGAGAGTGAAAAAACACCAAGAATAACGCCATGTGGGTTTTAACTTTGGCGTTTTTTCAGGCGTTTTTTATTCTCTTTTGGACTTTAGCGATCCAAAAAAGTGATGGAGATGCCTTTTTTATTAAAATTTAGTAGGGTAGCATTAAGAAATAATAAAAAAAGATACAGTAGTGATGGAAAAAATTGTATTTAACGAAATTTATCTTTTTTTATAACAAAATTTTAATTAATTTTTAAACAGGGATCAATTTATGAATTTATGTGGGCGGGTAGGGCACTAAAACTGTAGCCGACAATAATAAAAATGTAGTGTGTGTTTTTTACTTTTTAATTCCCCCCCCCCCCATTTTTTAGGTAGTACTACTACTCCCAGCATGGAACACACTGTTCCATGATGGGAGTAGTAGTTTCCTGTACTAATTGAAAGCTCGCCGGGGTCCCTTGAGATCCTCCTGTATAATGTATAGATGCGGCCGGCCGCTCTTCTATGGTCCCCTGCACTGCCGTATATATACACCTATTCATATTTCCCACAGAGAGCTGTGATTGGCCAGATGGTTCCAGCCAATCACAGCTCTCTGTAGGAAATATGAATAGGTGTATATATACGGCAGTGCAGGGGACCATAGAAGAGCAGCCACCCACATCTATACATTATACAGGACGATCACAGCGGGTGTCAGGAGTTACACTCCCTGTGATCTGTCTATTAATGCAGGTAATACAGTTCCCAGCAGAGTGTGCTCCATGTTGGGAGTAGAAGTACCTGCAGTAAGGGACAGATCACAGCGGGTGTCACTCCTCCTGAAGTGACTGTTGGGATCACCTGTACTCAAGGCTACAGAGCCAGGAGAACAGCTGATGCTGAGCAGTAGATGTATACCTACTGTCCAGCAAGAACTTACAGTGAGCCTGCAATGTGTATACAGTATCCACATTGCTGGCTCACTTGACCCCTTGCTGAGCTGTGCGCTATGCGCAACCCCAGCAAGGAAAGAGTTAAAGGGGTACTCCGGTGGAAAAACACATTTTTTTTTCTTTTTTTAAATCAACTGGTACCAGAAAGTTAAACATATTTGTAAATTACTTAATCCTTCCAGTACTTATTAGCTGCTGAATGCTACAGAGAAAATTCCTTTCTTTTTGGAACACTGATGACATCATGACCACAGTGCTCTCTGCTGACATCTCTGTCCATTTTAGCAACAATTCATAGCAGATGTATGCTAAGGGCAGCATGGTGGCTTAGTGGTTTGCTGGGGCCTTGGGTTCAAATCCCACTAAATAAAGACTTATTATAAGCAGGAAGCAGTGTGTTCGTGATGTCATCAGAAAGCATTCCAAAAAGAAAAGAATTTCCTCTGTAGTATTCAGCAGCTAATAAATACAGGAAGGATTAAGATTTTTTAATAGAAGTCATTTACAAATATGTTTAACTTTCTGGCACCAGTTGATTTAAAAAAGAAGAAAAAAAGAGTACCCCTATAAGCGTTGGGCGGACTGGAGGTAAGATACATTTTTATGGTCCCTGTAGATGATGATAGGGCGAATGGATCCTTCCAAGAGATGTCTCCACTCCTCAAGCGCCAACTTAATGGCTAAAAGTTCACGGTCTCCAATGGAATAGTTCTTTTCTGCAGAAGAGAAGGTTTTGGAGAAAAAACCGCAAGTGATGTTTTTTCCAGAAGCGTTTTTTTGAAGAAGAATGGCTAAAGCTCCAACCGAGGAGGAGTCAACCTCAAGGAAAAAAGGCTTTGTAGGATCAGGCCTGGACAGGACCGGAGCCGAGGCAAAGGCGGTCTTGAGTCGGTTAAAAGCTTCATCCGCTTTGGGAGGCCAAGATCTAGGATTCGCGTTTTTCTTAGTCAGTGCCACAATTGGAGCAACGATGGTGGAGAAGTGGGGAATGAACTGACGATAATAATTAGCGAAGCCAAGAAAGCGTTGGATAGCACGGAGTCCAGAGGGGCGTGGCCAATCCAATACCGTGGAGAGTTTGTCAGGATCCATTTGAAGACCCTGACCCGAGACTAAGTATCCCAGGAAAGAAAGGCTGCTGCGTTCAAACAGACATTTTTCAAATTTGGTGTACAGATGATTTTCACGAAGACGCTGGAGCACTTGACGGACATGGAGACGATGTTCCTCTAGGTTGGAGGAAAAGATTAGAATGTCGTCCAAGTAGACTACCACGCAGGTATACAGCAAGTCCCGAAAAATTTCATTAACAAAATCTTGAAAGACTGCAGGGGCATTGCAAAGTCCAAACGGCATGACGAGATATTCAAAGTGACCATCTCTGGTGTTAAATGCGGTTTTCCACTCGTCACCCTTACGAATTCGAATGAGGTTATATGCGCCCCTTAGATCAAGTTTGGTGAAAATCTTTGCTCCACGCAGTCGGTCATAGAGTTCGGAGATGAGTGGCAGAGGATAGCGTTTTTTCACTGTGATTTTATTAAGACCGCGGTCTTAATTGTTCCAGGCTAGCCTCATTGTTCCAGGCTAGCTCAGAGGAGAGAGTGCGGAACTGTATGGTGTATTCGCCCACTGAAGCTCCAATGGACAAGATTCAATAGAGCCGTCTTGGCTGAGGAAGCCCGGGCTGGCTCCTCAAAGACACTGCGTACTTCGGAGAAGAAGGACTGAATAGTAGCAGTGGCAGGACAAGGCCTTTCCAGAGAGCAGGCTGACCACGAACGCCACCTTAGACCGTTCTGTAGGAAACTGGTCCGACATCATCTCCAGGTGTAGGGAACACTGGGACAGGAATCCACGGCAAAGCTTAGAGTCCCCATCAAACTTATACGGTAGGGACAGGCGGAGTCTAGAAGCGGCTACTCGCTGCGGAGGAGAAGCAGAAGCTGGCGGAGGAGATGGTTGCTTCTGTGGAGGCAGAAGCTGCTGTAGCATGGCAGTCAACTGAGTCAGCTGTTGTCCTTGTTGGGCGATCTGCTGAGATTGCTGGGCGACCACAGAGGGTAGGTCAGCGATACTGGGCAGCGGCACCTCAGCGGGATCCATGGCCGGATCTACTGTCAGGATCCGGACTGGTATGCAGGGAGGACACGGGTAGTGGATCCTCTGTGTCAGTGAGGCGATGGCGTGGGCCGTACCAGGGGAACAGAATCTAAGGGGTTACTGGTTTTCACCAGAGCCCGCCGCAAAGCGGGATGGACTTGCTGCAGCAGGTAACCCCCAGGTCGTTCCACCCGATAGCGACTCAATCTCACTGACAGCTGAGACAGGCGTGGGAAACAAGGTCAAGGCAAAGGCAAGGTCGGACGTAGTAGAAGGTCTGGGCAGGCGGCAACGGTTTGTAGTCAGGGGCAACGGCAAGGGTCTGGATACACAGGCAATAGGCACACGGGAACGCTTTCACTGGCACAAAGGCAACAAGATCTGGCAAGGACAGGAAGGGGAAGTGGGTTTATATGTGTAGGGAGTGATTGGGAACTGATTGGACCAGGCACCAATTAATGGTGCACTGGCCCTTTAAATGTGAGAGACCTGGCGCACGCGCGCCCTAGAGAGTGGGACCGCGCGCGCCGGGACTGAGCAGGAGGACGGGGCAGGTGAACGGAATGGGATGCGACCCGTGGGCAGGCACGTCCCGCCACGCGGATCGCATCCCCGCCGTGGGACACAGAGCAGCGCTCCCGGTCAGCGAGTCTGACTGGGGCGCTGCAAACAGGAGCAGAACGCCGCGAGCGCTCCAGGGGAGGAGCGGGACCCGGAGCGCTCGGCGTGACACACCCATTTGAAAATATCATGTAAAGCAGACAATATACGTGGACACGCCCACTTTTACAAAAAACTGACGTGAAAAGTGTAAACCGTGGCTCTTTGGAAATGTGGTCGATACTTTTCGCGCCAAAATTGAGAATTCTTTGAGAATCTCTCCCTCTGTGTAGATTTTTGTTCAGCACACACTGCTGCTCCGGCACTTATAGTTATGTGAGCAGTGTACCGCAGGAAAATGCCACAGCTCTGTGAAGTGTGAGGTAGAGAAGGAGTGCACGGTAGAGCGAGGGGGGCCTTTCTATATGTGCACAAAATTTATCAAAAGATGTGCACAACTTTTTATAAATCTTGAGCAAGAGTGTCAATTAATCAGTGTAAAGGGGTAGATCTGTGTCTACAATAGACACCTAATGATAAATCTCCCCTCAGGACCCTGTGCATGTTCATCATGACAATAGTAGGAGATGATTAAGCACAAATATACACCAGGATCCCCTGTGCATGTACTTGTCATGACACTGGTAGGAGATGATTGAGCACAACTATACACCAGGACCCTGTGCATGAGCATGTCATGACACTGGTAGAGGATGATAGAGCACAACTATACAGCAGATCCCTGTGTATGCATATGTCATGACACTGGTTGGAGATTTTAGAGCACAACTATAAAACTGGACCTTGTGCATGTATGTACATGTCATGACACTGGTAGGAGATTATAGAGCACAACTATACACCTGGACCCTGTGCATGTAAATGTCAAGACACTGTTAGGGTCCTGGGGGGACATGTATCAAAGAATTTACACAGTTTTTGTAAATTTTTTGCAAGCAGTTTTATGCGTCTTTTTTTTTTTTGCGTACATTCTGATGAGCACTTTGAGCATTTCCTCCTGATGTCCTGATATGGGGTACCTTGGAGTGACATCTATGTAGGCATGGATTTATTAATTGCGTACTTTTCCTTTACACCCCAAAATTTTCCGCAAGTACCTTTTTTTGAACGCAAATATAAGCCATCTTGGACTGCACTTAGTGAGATGCTCTAAATCATCGATGCCATTTTTCAGAGCGGATTGCGGAGATTACTCTGCTTCTGCCGCCAGTCAGATTATCTCTGTGATACTTAAAATCATTCCAAGAACCTTTTAATAACAATGTAGTGATTATGGACACTTGTGATCACCCTATCACCCGCAGTCTAACCCCATACACCCTATAATACACCGGGTTATAGTGCGGGTGAAATACTTCCCGACACAGATCAGACTTCACACTGTGTAAAATTCAAACTTCCCACTGTTCTTGATGAATGCAGGAGATTGTGTTGTAGTCCAGGCGCAGATCGCAGCAGATCATTCTGCAGAGACCCGCTGCAATACCCGCAGCTCCTGTATACACTGTCATAATTCATAATCCCCGCCGCCGGGATACAGGAGCTCTGATTGGTTTATAGCTATCCACCAATCAGAGCTCCCCTCTCCCGGCGGGGATTATGAATTATAAGAACTGTATATAGGAGCTGGCGGACAGTGCAGTGTAGCCGCATGTACCGCTGGCTTGTATAGTTAATAAATGCGGATCGCAGCAGGTCTCTGGAGAATTATCTGCTGCGATCTGCCCCTCTGCCCTTGGACTACTACTCCCATCATGAGTCTGTCCCATGATGGGAGTAGTTGTAGTATTGCAGGGCTGCTGAGGGATGGCACTTGCACATCCGCCGGCTGCGGGACTTTATAGGACTACTACTCCCATCATGGACAGACTCTGCCCATGAATGGAGTTGTAGTCCAGGGGCTGAGGTGCAGATCGCACCGGGTCATTCTGCAGAGACCCGCTGCGATCCGCATGTAAGTTAGCGTCTACATCGCGCTGCCCGCAGCTTCTATATACACTGACAATTCATAATCCCCGCAGGGAGACGGAAGCTCTGATTGGTCAATAGGTATTCTCCAATCATAGCTCCCATGTTCCGGCGGGGATTATGAATTATGTAAGTGTATATATGAGCCGCGGGCAGCGCAATGTAGCCACATCTACTGCCCGGCTTGCTAACTTAAATGCGGATGGCAGCAGATCATTCTCTGGAGATCCGTTGCGATCCGCATTTATTAACTATACAAAGCGGCGGTACATGCGTCTACATTGCGGCTTCTATATACAGCTGTCATAATTCATAATCACCGCCGCTGGAACACAGGAGCTCTGATTGGAGAACAGCTATTGACCAATCAGAGCTCCCCTCTCCCGCGGCTTCTATATACACTGACATAATTCATAATCCCTGCCGGGAGAGGGGAGCTCTGATTGGTCAATCAGAGCTCCCGTGTTCCAGCGGCGGGGATTATGAAGTATGACATTGTATATAGAAGTCGCAATGTAGACGAATGTACCGCTTAATAAATGTGGATCCCAGCAGATCATTCTCTGAAGATCCGCATTTATTAACTATACAAAATGTCGGTACATGCGTCTACATTGCGGCATCTATATACACTGTCATAATTCGTAATCATCGCCGCTGGAACACGGGAGCTCTGATTGGAGAACAGCTATTGACCAATCAGAGCTCCCGTCTCCCGGAGGGGATTATGAATTGTCAGTGTATATAGAAGCCGCGGGCAGCGCGATGTAGATGCATGTATCGCCTGGCTTCCTAACTTATATGTGGATCGCAGCGGGTCTCTGCAGAATGACTCGGTGCGATCTGCACCTCAGCCCCTGGACTACAATTCCCATTATGGACAGAGTCTGTCCATGATGGGAGTAGTAGTCCTAAAAGTTCCGCAGATGGGGGATGTGCAAGTGACATCCCTCAGCAGCGCTGCGGTACTACGACTACTCCCATCATGGGACAGACTCTGTCCCATGATAGGAGTAGTAGTCCAAGGGCAGAGGGACAGATCTCTGTTCACATTATGCGTTTTTCATAATGGGAACAGAGTAGTGTGTTCCCAAACAGGGAGACTCCAGCTGTTGCTTAACTACTGCCCCCCATGATGGGAGTTGTAGTTTAGCAACAACTGGAGGCTCCCTGTTTAGGAACAGGCTGCATTATGTGCACTCTTCCCAGGGGTGAGCGCAAAAAATGTACTAACACATATTTCTTGTTTTTCTTTTCTTCTCATTTCAGATATGTGAATGCGGAGAACTACGTCAGATTCGGTGGACTGCGACGATGACCAGCATTTTTTTTTCATTTCAATAAAATGGTTAACGAGGGCTGTGGGGGAGTGATTTTTTTTAAATACATTTTTTTTATTAATGTGTCGTGTTTTTTATAATTTAATTTTCAGGCTTAGTAGTGGAAGCCGTTATATAGACGGAATCCATTACTAAGCCAGGGCTTAGTATTAGCCACAAACCAGCTAGCGCTAACCCCCAATTATTACCCCGGTACCCACCACCACAGGGGTGCCAGAAAGAGCCAGTACCAACAGGCCCGGAGCGTCAAAAATGGCGCTCCTGGACCTAGGAGGTAACAGGCTGGCATTATTTAGGCTGGGGAGGGCCAGTAACAATGGTCCTAGCCCACTCTGGTAATGTCAGGCTGTTGCTGCTTGGTTGGTATCTGGCTAATACTGAACATAGAGGGAACCATATGCATTTTTTTTTATAAATTAATAAATGAAAAAAAGTGTGTGGTTCCCTCATTTTTTCAGTATCAGCCTGATACCAACCAAGCAGCAACAGCCTGATGTTACCAGGGTGGGCGAGAGCAGAACTATAGACTCGGACCCTGTGCATGTTCATGTCATGACATTGGTAGGAGATGAATACGAACAACAACTGTACACACCAGGCAAGCCTTAGTGTAAATACATGCCCTGACAATGTGAGATGATAGAGAACTGCTATATCCAAGCCTCTGTGCAGGTATTTGCCATAATACCGGTAGATGAAGGTAACATTTCTATATGCCAGTCAACAGGGATGTGCACA
Organism: Hyla sarda; assembly: GCF_029499605.1. Taxonomy (NCBI): domain Eukaryota; kingdom Metazoa; phylum Chordata; class Amphibia; order Anura; family Hylidae; genus Hyla; species Hyla sarda. The sequence goes on from NC_079190.1 coordinate 93,324,434, forward strand.
GATATTTGGGGGGGGGGCAGGGGCTGAACTTAAAAAAAAGGGCACTTCTCATAAATATTTATATAAATGCCCACATAATGATGCCAGACTGTCCAGGGTACTTTTAGGAGGAACATCAAAAGGGCAGGGGCTCAAGCCTCCTTTCTAGTCAACCTGTGCACGTCCCTGCTAGTCAGTACCCTGTGCAAGTGCATGTCAGCAGTAGATGATAGAGCCTGCTTTACACTGTAAGATGATAGAGGGTCCTTGTGTATAGCAGTTCTCTATTACCTCACAGTGTCATGATATGTACATGTACAGAGTCCTGGGGGGAGATTTATCAGAGGAAAACTTGCCCCTTCCCCATAGCAACCAATCAGCTCTGATTGGTTGCTAATGGCAACTGGACAACTTTTCCTCTGCACAGGTTTTGATGAATCTCCCCCCTGGTGTATAGTAGTGTTCTTTAATCTCCTATTGGTGTCATCTCATGTACAGTGGGGATCAAAAGTTTGGGCACCCCAGGTAAAAATGTGGATTAATGTGGATAAAGAAGCCAAGGAAAGATGGAAAAATCTCCAAAAGGCATCAAAGTACAGATTAGACATTGTTATAATATGTCAACAAAAGTTCGATTTTATTTCCATCATTTACACTTTCAAAATAACAGAAAACAAAAAAATGGCGTCTGCAAAAGTTTGGGCACCCTGCAGAGTTAATATCTTGTACTGCCCCCTTTGGCAAGTATCACAGCTTGTAAACGCTTTTTGCAGCCAGCCAAGAGTCTTTCAATTCTTTTTTGAGGTATCTTTGCCCATTCTTCCTTACAAAAGTCTTCCAGTTCTTTGAGATTTTTGGGCTGTCTGTCACCCACTGCTCTTTTAAGGTCTATCCATAGATTTTCAATTATGTTGAGGTCAGGAGATTGTGAAGGCCATGGCAAAACCTTCAGTTTACGCCTCTTGATGTAATCCCCCGTGGATTTCGAGGTGTGTTTAGGATCATTATCCTTTTGTAGAAGCCATCCACTCTTTAACTTCAACTTTTTCACAGATGGCATCAAGTTAGCATCCAAAATTTGCTGAAATTTTATTGAATCCATTTTCCTTCTAGGTATAGAAAGATTAGTGTAGCTCACTCAGTGGAAGTGTATACCTGAGGTGAACTGATGTTACCTTCACCCAAAGGTCTATTAGAAAGTAAATGTAGGATGGTTGAAGATCAATCTGAGAATCAGTCCTCAAGGTATACAAATAAGGTAGATTAAAGAAAGGAATGATCCAGATAGGTGTAAGTTAAAAGTATTTATTCAATAATATAATATAATGTTTGCTGATGTTCACAGTCCGTGCAGGGCCCTTGCATGGGACATAGAACACAGTGTATATATGGAGTAAAATACAAAGGATATATTTGATAAAAATATTGATGGTAAAAAATCTCAATAAAATGTTCAATAAAAAGTGTTAATAATCTTGCATCTATAGAGTCAGTATAAGTCCTGTAGGTAGATCATAGGGTCAAATGAGTAGCGCTCGTCAATTGTAGCCAGAGAGATAGTAGTCTTTATCCACAGTGACACTTTGAATGGATAGTAGCAATTTTTTGTGTATATTGTATCAAGTGCTTGGTGATACAACCTTTGTATGTACTACAGCAGATAATATGGGGTCTGGTGCACAGCACCACTCACCACTCCTGGGATCGCTGATGTAGCTATCTCAGCGGGATGGCACGGAGGTGTAAGGCCTCCGGCAGTGACCGGTCTCTGTCCCCTGCACTTGGTAGTGCTGTAGATGATGTGGCAGTATTCCTCCTTTAGGGGTCTGCGGTTGTAGTCTTTCCAGGGTCTGCGGCTGGCTCGGATGGCACCGGCCTGGCAGGTATGCCGTGGGTTCTCGGTAGTGTGGGGAGACAGCAGGGTCGGTAAGATTGTGGCAGCAGGTGGGAGTGGATGCTGGCATACCTCGTGTGAATTGGGCGCTAGTGCGCCCGTAGAGCAGCAGAGCGATAGTACTGGTCCCAAAGCTAGGGACCTCCAGCAGTTGCAAATAAAGTTCTGTTTTTTGCTGGAATTTGGAGTGGGTATAGGTCAAAGCAAGATATATGAAGGTATCTAGACGCATTTCTAGGCCTACGGGCCTTTTCCTCAGTAGAAGATTCATTATTCTACTGAGGAAAAGGCCAGTAGGCCTTGAAACGCGTCTAGATACCTTCATATATCTTGCTTTAACCTATACCCACTCCAAATTCCAGCAAAAACAGAACTTTATTTGCAACTGCTGGAGGTCCCTAGCTTTGGGACCACTACTATCGCTCTGCTGCTCTACGCGCGCACTAGCGCCCAATTCACACGAGGCACGCCAGCATCCACTCCCATCTGCTGCCACAATCTTACCGACCCTGCTGTCTCCCCACACTACCGAGAACCCACGGCATACATTCCAGGTCGGTGCCATCCGAGCCAGCTGCGGACCCCGGAAAGACTGCAACCGCAGACCCCTAAAGGAGGAATACTGCCACATCATTTACAGTGCTACCAGGGGACAGAGACCGGTCACTGTCGGAGGCATGACACCTCTGTGCCATCCTGCTGAGACAGCTACATCAGCGATCCCAGGAGTGGTGCTGTGCACCAGACCCCGTATTATCTGCTGTATTACATACAAAGGTTGTATCACCAAGTACTTGATACAATATATGCAAAAATTGCTACTATCCATTCAAAGTGTCACTGTGGATAAAGACTACTATCTCTCTGGCTACAATTGACGAGCGCTACTCATTTGATCCAGGTCCATGTATGAGAGAGAGGCATTGCGGCAATTGCGGGATGGTGTGTATTACCAAAGGTTGACTTTCGACCCTTTGGATAAATTTAAAGGTGAGCTGTTTGCCATCCTAGATGAGGCTCAGACTAAAGGTTTACTGACTCATAAACAAATTGAGAGTTTGATACCGACATATCCTACAGTGGCAACGTTATATCTTTTGCCTAAAGTCCATAAACAATTAGAGTGCCCTCCAGGGCGACCTATTGTTTCAGGTAATAACTCTTTGTCTGAACCCATTTGCAGATTTATTGACCACTTTCTCAAACCCATTGTAGAGTCATTACCATCGCATCTCAAGGATACAACTGATGCTCTAAAACGATTGGATGGTGTACAACTGGATGAAGACACAATCATGGTTACTTGTGACATAGAGTCCCTGTACACTTCCATACGCCACCATGACGGGATTGAAGCTGTCCAAGTTTTTCTCTCCATGACGGATATGGATCCAGATTTCTGTAAGTTAATACTGGACTTATTACAGTATGCACTAACTCATAATTTCTTCCTTTTTAAAGACCTCCTCTACCTACAACTCCAGGGGACAGCAATGGGGGTGGCTTGCACGCCCTCATATGCTAACCTATTCCTGGGGTTGTGGGAGAGGAGGATCTTTATGATTGAACCTGTGGCGATGATTGAGAAAATATCTCTATGGGGTCGATTTATTGACGACGTTCTATTTTTGTGGCATGGAACTGTGGAGGAATTGTCTAGGTTCATGGGTACTTTAAATGTCAATCCATACAATATTAAATTGACATATAAGTATGGAAGGACCAACATGGACTTCCTTGATGTATCTTTGAGTATTGACGGTGATGGATATGTTACTTCCAATGTCTTTGAAAAAAGACTTCTACCAAGTCGCTATTGCATGCGTCTTCATCTCATCCTAGACCATTGATTGCCAATATTCCAACAGGCCAATTTCTCCCTATGAGGCGAATATGTTCAACTGAATAATTTTTCGAACAACAAGCCAGGGATCTGGAAGAGCGCTTCAAGGAGAGAGGATATCGCAATGTGGATATACAAAAAGGATACAGGAGAGCAAGGATACACCCAGGGAGACATTACTCATGCAGAAACAAAAACCCAGGACAGATTCTCAGGTGAGATACATCTCTATGTATAACACTAGGTGGCGACAGATGCAAAGGGCATTGCAAAAACACTGGTCGATTCTGACAATGGACCCCATATTAGCACCACATATCTCCCCTAAACCATCTGTTACATATTGCAGGGCCAAAAACCTTAGAGATATTTTGGTGCATAGTCACCACAAAGGACCCTCTAATCCTGGGATATTTGGTTCTGGTAGACCAAGATGGGGATGTAAAAAATGCGGAGGGTGTGTTGCATGCCCAAATGTTGAAAAAGCAGAAGATTTTTGTGATTCCTCCAGTGAGAACAGATTTACCATCACGCACACCATCAATTGCCGCACATCTGGTGTAATTTATTACGCCACTTGCCCATGCCACCTAATTTATGTGGGTCTTACCTCACGAGAGCTGAGGAGGAGAGTTCGGGAGCATGTTCTGGGAATAGAGGCTGCTAGAGAGACTGCGGACATATCTACACTCAAGACCTTACCTCACCACTTTCGAGAACATCATAACAGCCATGGCAGATTACTGAAGGTAAGAGGGATAGACAAGGTGTTGGTGGGCCAGAGAGGAGGAAATTGGAGGAAAACCTTGGCACAAAAAGAATCCAGGTGGATTTTCACTTTGAAAACCACCAGTCCATATGGTCTCAATGACCACAACAGTTTTGCACCTTTCCTTCAATAGATGTTAGATTGTTGCTACTGACCTTGTTTTTAGTTATATTATATGGTTTTAAATGATTTTATCTTGTTTATATGCTCCTTGTTATATGTATTAATCTATTTGTTGTTTTTCTGTTTTCTTTCTCTTCTTATTTTTTTTATATTTTTATTTATTTTTATACGTTTCTTTCTTTTTTTTCTTTTTTCTTCTTCTTCCTCTTCCTTTCCTTCTTCTTTTGTTGTCTCTGTGGTTACTAACATATTTTGTTGTGTGTGCGTGTTTTATTATTATTATTATTATTATGTTTATTATTTTTATTCTGTGTCTTGTGTTTCTGTGTGGGTTTTGGTCTTTGGTTTTTTGTCTGTGGGTTTTCTGTCCTCTTCTTTGTCTATGTTCTTCTTCTTCTTTTTTCTCTTTTTTCTTCTTCTTCTTGTCCCGTTTTTTTTTTTATTTTTTTTGTACCTTGGTCTCTTTATGTCTGTCTGTTGTTTCAGAATATGGAGCCGCGTGATCTTGGAGTTGGAGCTGCAAATATCTACTGGCTAAAGGAATATGTGCTATATTGTATATTTATATTGCATGTTTATTAGTGGGGATGTTTTTAGTAATATTATTAAATATGATGGCTATATGCACAATTTTACATATAGAGGGGAATATCCTGTAGCCCATGTACATTTGGATGATTGTTCTCACCTATACACCCAATATAATAATTTTAATACCTAATCTATATGAATAGTAATTTTTTCCAACATCACATAAAAATTGTCTTATACACTTATTATCAAGGATATGTGACCTTTTTCACTTATGTATTATTACCATCTAATCTCTCTATATATATTTTTGTATCTAGTCACTGCATGACACGCATGTTCACATCCGGGCACTTTTATTTTAATAAAAAAATGTTTCACTTTGTTTGAGCACTATTTCTTCATCACTCTAGATATATGCACTCCTTTCATGATGCACTTTTATAACTACACAGTGATATAATTATAATTGTATTTTTGCACTTATTTTGGGGCTATATTATATTCAGCTGGTCTCTATTTTTCATCTCTAATACCTATGTGTAATATAGGCATTTAGCGTGATTCACGCTTATGTAGGTTCTCACTAGCACGGCGCAAGATGCCCACATACTGTGCCCATCTCCAATATGGCCGTGGTAAACTAGAAGTGAGCGGCGCATGCGCGCGGTCTCACTATGTGCTCGCGCGGTATGTCGCGCGGGCGCAGGTCGTCGACTCACTGCGGATCTCCCAGGCGTGATGACGTGGTGGACGCACCACGTCATCTGTATGCAGGGACATGCGCAGTGGGATTCAACATGGCGGCGGCCCGGTGAAACTTGTGGACCGCACCTGCAGGTACTAAATCATTTGTTTGTTTAATGTTTATTGGTCCATGGAGCATATAAATATAATGTTTGTCCGCTATACCATACATTCCCTGAGGAAGCGTAAAGCGAAACAACGTTGGGGTGGCGGTCTCTCTCGGTAAGGGTTCTCCCAGATCACGCTGACACTGTGCTGCATCCTACCTACCAGTGCTTTTGGATTTCAGCAGATGGGCGTTTTGCTTTGGCTGACAGTTAGCCTGATGCACTTTGTCCCTTGCTTGCATTCCGCTGATATTGGCTTGGTGATGCAGCACTGTGTCCAGCATGTGAGTACATATCTCTCCCTTCTGTGTGTGACCCTAGAATAGTGTTTTAGTGGTACCTTTTATTGTTCTGTCCATACCCAGGTGTGTCAGTGCTATTTATCCTTTAGCTAGTATATTTATACAGCATCTTGGCCTGCGATTCATACCTGGCAGGACAGGTTTATTGTGGTTTTCCCTCACTGTCTTCTTCTTTTATATGCCGAGTTGAGATGCCTGTTTGTCCACCTGTACCTGTTCCCATTTTAAAGGTTTTTATGATTGTTTGTGTCTTTTTGTAAACACTTTAATAAAGTTTGTACACTTTTGCATTTATATTTTTGTCTTAGTGCTTCTTGATAGGTTATTCATTTGACCCTATGATCTACCTACAGGACTTATACTGACTCTATAGATGCAAGATTATTAACACTTTTTATTGAACATTTTATTGAGATTTTTTACCATCAATATTTTTATCAAATATATCCTTTGTATTTTACTTCATATATACTGTTACGCCGAGCGCTCCGGGTCCCCGCTCCTCCCCGGAGCGCTCACAGCGTTCTCTTATTCACAGCGCCCCGGTCAGACCTGCCGACCGGGTGCGCTGCGATAATTCTCCCAGCCAGGATGCGATTCGCGATGCGGGACGCGCCCGCTCGCGATGCGCATCTCGATTCCCTTACCAGACCCGTTCCCCGTCTGTGCTGTCCCGGCGCGCGCGGCCCCGCTCCTTAGGGCACGCGCGCGCCGGGTCTTTGCGATTTAAAGGGCCGGTGTGCCACTGATAAGCGCAGCAGGTTTTAATCAGTACCTTCACCTGTGCACTCCCTACTTATACCTCACTTCCCCTGCACTCCCTCGCCGGATCTTGTTGCCATTGTGCCAGTGAAAGCGTTTCCTTGTGTGTTCCTAGCCTGTGTTCCAGACCTCCTGCCGTTGCCCCTGACTACGATCCTTGCTGCCTGCCCTGACCTTCTGCTACGTCCGACCTTGCTCTTGTCTACTCCCTTGTACCGCGCTTATCTCAGCAGTCAGAGAGGTTGAGCCGTTGCCGGTGGATACGACCTGGTTGCTACTGCCGCTGCAAGACCATCCCGCTTTGCGGCGGGCTCTGGTGAATACCAGTAGCAACTTAGAACCGCTCCACCGACACGGTCCACGCCAATCCCTCTCTGGCACAGAGGATCCACCTCCAGCCAGCCGAATAGTGACAGTAGATCCGGCCATGGATGCCACTGAGGTCCCGCTGCCAGTTGTCGCCGACCTCACCACGGTGGTCGCCCAGCAGTCGCAACAGAAGGCCACCAGCTGTCTCAACTGACCGTGATGCTACAGCAGCTACTACCACAGCTTCAACAATCTTCTCCTCCACCAGCTCCTGCACCTCCTCCGCAGCGAGTGGCCGCATCCAGCCTCCGATTATCTTTGCCGGATAAATTTGATGGGGACTCTAAATTTTGCCGTGGTTTTCTTTCGCAATGTTCCCTGCATTTGGAGATGATGTCGGACCAGTTTTCAACTGAAAGGTCAAAGGTGGCTTTCGTAGTCAGCCTTCTGTCTGGGAAAGCCCTGTCATGGGCCACACCGCTCTGGGACCGCAATGATCCTGTCACTGCCTCTGTACACTCCTTCTTCACGGAGATTCGAAGTGTCTTTGAGGAACCTGCCCAAGCCTCTTCTGCCGAGACTGCCCTGCTGAACCTGGTCCAGGGTAATTCTTCTGTTGGCGAGTACGCCATCCAATTCCGTACTCTCGCCTCCGAATTGTCCTGGAATAACGAGGCCCTCTGCGCGACCTTTAACCCCTTAAGGACACATGACGTTCTCATACGTCTCCATTTCCGAGTCCTTAAGGACACATGACGTATGAGAACGTCATGTGTTTTACCGGCCCCCCGCAACCATCTGGAGCGGAGCCGGTCCCCGATGCCTGCTGAAATCGTTCAGCAGGCATCGGGGCATATCGCCCAGGGGGGTCATTATGACCCCCCATGTCGGCGATGGCCGCAGATCGCTGGACAATTCAGTCCAGCGATCTGCGGCGGATTCCGGGTCAATCGGGTCTCCAGTGACCCGATGACCCGGAATTACTGGCTGATCGGGGCCGTCAGAGACGGCCCCGAACAGCCATAGCCAGCAGGGGTGAGGTGGCACTGGTGCCACCTCACGATCGCCCTGATTCGTCGGCCGGATTACCGGCCGACCAATCAGGGCGCCTGCTGCGGGTGTCACTCCCGCAACCCGCTCCGCCCCTCTTCCGGAGGACGTGAGCGGGTGCGGGACGTGCACCCCGGGTGCTGGGGACCCCGATCCCCGGCGCCCCTGTTGGGATCGGGGCCCCAGGAGCAGCGGCGGCGGCGGAGACGACGAGGGACTGACCTGGTGCGGCGAGGATCGTTGGAGGTGAGTGACAGCCTCCTGCTGTTGCTTAGCAACAGCTCCCAGCATGCAACAAGGGCATGCTGGGAGCTGTAGTTATGCAACAGCAGGAGGCAGACCACCACAACTCCCAGCATGCCCTTATGGGCATGCTGGGACTTGTAGTTTTGCAACAGCTGGAGGCACATTCTTTCTATGGAAAAGTGTACCTTCAGCTGTTGTGTAACTACAACTCCCAGCTTGCACAATCAGCTAAAGTGCATGCTGGGAGTTGTAGTAGTGCATCTGGTGGTTGCATAACTACAACTCCCAGCATGCCTGTTGGCTGTCGGTGACTGCTGAGAGTTGTAGTTTTGCAACAGCTGAAGGCACACTGAGTTAAGTAGTAAACCAGTGTGTCTCCAGCTACTGCATAACTACAATCCCCAGCATCCCCAGCCAAAGTAGTATGCCTCCAGCTGTTGCATAACTACAACACCCAGCATGCCCTTCCGCTGTCCGTACATGCTGGGGGTTGTAGCTTTTGCAACAGCTGAAGGCACACTGGTTGCAAAACACTGAGTTTGTTACCAAACTCGGTGTTTCACAACCAGTGTGCCTCCAGCTGTTGCAAAACTACAACTCCCAGCATGCACTGATAGACCGTACATGCTGGGAGTTGTAGTTTTGCAACAGCTGGATGTTCCCCCCCCCCCCAATGTGAACGTACAGGGTACACTCACATGGGCGGAGGATTACGGTTAGTATCCGGCTGCAAGTTTGAGGTGCGGCAAAATTTCTGCAGCAGCTCAAACTGCCAGCGAGAAACTACTGTGAACCCCCCGCCCGTGCGACTGTACCCTAAAAACACTACACTACACTAACACACAATAAAATAAAAAGTAAAAAACACTACATATACACATACCCCTACACAGCCCCCCCCCCTCCCCAATAAAAATGAAAATGTCTGGTACGCCACTGTTTCCAAAACGGAGCCTCCAGCGGTTGCAAAACTACAACTCCCAGCATGCACTGATAGACCGTACATGCTGGGAGTTGCAGTTTTGCAACAGCTGGATGTTCCCCCCCCCCCCCCCCCCCCCCAATGTGAACGTACAGGGTACACTCACATGGGCGGAGGATTACAGTAAGTATCCGGCTGCAAGTTTGAGCTGCGTCAAATTTTCTGCCGTAGCTCAAACTGCCAGCGAGAAACTACTGTGAACCCCCGCCCGTGCGACTGTACCCTAAAAACACTACACTAACACAAAATAAAATAAAAAGTAGAAAACACTACATATACACATACCCCTATACAACCCCCCTCCCCAATAAAAATGAAAAACGTCTGGTACGCCACTGTTCCCAAAACGGAGCCTCCAGCTGTTGCAAAACAACTACTCCCAGTATTGCCAGATAGCCGTTGACTGTCCAGGCATGCTGGGAGTTTTACAACAGCTGGAGGCACCCTGTTTGGGAATCACTGGCGTAGAATACCCCTATGTCCACCCCTATGCAAGTCCCTAATTTAGGCCTCAAATGCGCATGGCGCTCTCACTTTGGAGCCCTGTCGTATTTCAAGGCAACAGTTTAGGGCCACATATGGGGTATCGCCGTACTCGGGAGAAATTGGGCTTCAAATTTTGGGGGGTATTTTCTGCTATTACCCTTTTAAAAAATGTAAAATTTTTGGGAAAACAAGCATTTTAGGTAAAAAAAATATATATTTTTTTACATATGCAAAAGTCGTGAAACACCTGTAGGGTATTAAGGTTCAAATTACCCCCTGTTACGTTCCCCAAGGGCTCTAGTTTCCAAAATGGTATGCCATGTGTTTTTTTTTTTGCTGTCCTGGCACCATAGGGGGTTCCTAAATGCGGCATGCCCCCAGAGCAAAATTCGCTTTCAAAAAGCCAAATGTGACTCCTACTCTTCTGAGACCTGTAGTGCGCCAGCAGAGCACTTTTCACACCCATATGGGGTGTTTTCTGAATCGGGAGAAATTGGGCTTCAAATTTTGGGGGGTATTTTCTGCTATTACCCTTTTTAAAATTGTAAAAATTTTGGGAAACCAAGCATTTTAGGTAAAAAAAATATATATTTTTTTACATATGCAAAAGTCGTGAAACACCTGTAGGGTATTAAGGTTCACATTACCCCTTGTTACGTTCCCCGAGGGGTCTAGTTTCCAAAATGGTATGCCATGTGTTTTTTTTTGCTGTTCTGGCACCATAGGGGCTTCCTAAATGCGGCATGCCCCCAGAGCAAAATTTGCTTTCAAAAAGCCAAATGTTACTCCTTCTCTTCTGGGACCTGTAGTGCGCCAGCAGAGCACTTTTCACCCCCATATGGGGTGTTTTCTGAATCGGGAGAAATTGGGCTTCAAATTTTGGGGGGTATTTTCCGCTATTACCCTTTTTAAAAATGTAAACATTTTGGGAAAACAAGCATTTTAGGTAAAAAAAAAATTTTTTTTTTACATATGCAAAAGTCGTGAAACACCTGTAGGGCATTAAGGTTCACGTTACACCTTGTTACGTTCCCCGAGGGGTCTAGTTTCCAAAATGGTATGCCATGTGTTTTTTTTTTGCTGTTCTGGCACCATAGGGGCTTCCTAAATGCGGCATGCCCCCAGAGCAAAATTTGCTTTCAAAAAGCCAAATGTGACTCCTTCTCTTCTGAGACCTGTAGTGCACCAGCAGAGCACTATTCACCCCCATGCGAGGTGTTTTCTGTATCAAGAGAAATTGGGCTTCAAATTTTGGGGGGTATTTTCTGCTATTACCCTTTTTAAAAATGTAAAATTTTTGGGAAACCAAGCATTTTAGGTAAAAAAAATATATATTTTTTTTACATATGCAAAAGTCGTGAATCACCTGTGGGGTATTAAGGTTCACTTTACCCCTTGTTACGTTCCCTGAGGGGTCTAGTTTCCAAAATGGTATGCCATGTTTTTTTTTTTGCTGTCCTGGCACCATAGGGGCTTCCTAAATGCGGCATGCCCCCCAAAAACCATTTGTTGCTCCTTCCCTTCTGAGCCCTCTACTGCGCCCGCCGAACAATTAACATAGACATATGAGGTATGTGCTTACTCGAGAGAAATTGGGTTTCAAATACAAGTAAAAATTTTCTCCTTTTTATCCCTTGCAAAAATTCAAAAATTGGGTCTACTAGAACATGCGAGTGTAAAAAATGAAGATTTTGAATTTTCTCCTTCACTTTGCTGCTATTCCTGTGAAACACCTAAAGGGTTAATACACTTACTGAATGTTTTTTTGAATACTTTAGGGGGTGTAGTTTTTATAATGGGGTCTTTTATGGGGTATTTCTAATATGAAGACCCTTCAAATCCACTTCAAAACTGAACTGGTCCCTGAAAAATAGTGAGTTTGAAAATTTTGTGAAAAATTTCAAAATTGCTGCTGAACTTTGAAGCCCTATGGTGTCTTCCAAAAGTAAAAACTCATAAATTTTATGATGCAAACATAAAGTAGACATATTGTATATGTGAACCCCAAAAAAATATATTTTGAATATCCATTTTCCTTACAAGCAGAGAGCTTCAAAGTTAGAAAAATGCAAAATTTTCATTTTTTTCATCAAATTTTGGGATTTTTCACCAAGAAAGGATGCAAGTTACCATTAAATTTTACCACTAAGTTAAAGTAGAATATGTCACGAAAAAACAATCTCGGAATCAGAATGATAACTAAAAGCATTCCAGAGTTATTAATGTTTAAAGTGACAGTGGTCAGAATTGCAAAAAACGCTCCGGTCCTTAAGGTATAAAATGGCCTGGTCCTTAAGGGGTTAAAAAAGGCCTATCCAGTAACATTAAAGATGTGCTGGCCGCACGAGAAATTCCTGCTAACCTGCATGAACTTATTCATCTTGCCACCCGCATTGACATGCGTTTTTCCGAAAGGCGTCAGGAGCTCCGCCAGGATATGGACTTTGTTCGCACGAGGCGGTTTCTCTCCCCGGCTCCTCTCTCCTCTGGTCCTCTGCAATCCGTTCCTGTGCCTTCCGCCGTGGAGGCTATGCAAGTTGACCGGTCTCGCTTGACACCTCAAGAGAGGACACGACGCCGCATGGAGAACCTTTGCCTGTACTGTGCCAGTACCGAACATTTCTTGAAGGATTATCCTATCTGACCTCCTCGCCAGGAAAGACGCACGCTGACTCCGCACAAAGGTGAGACAGCCCTTGATGTGAACTCTGCTTCTCCACGTCTTACTGTGCCTGTGCGGATTTCTTCTTCTACCTTCTCCTTCTCAGCTATGGCCTTCTTGGATTCCGGATCTGCAAGAAATTTTATTTTGGCCTCTCTCATCAACAGGTTCAACATCCCGGTGACCAGTCTCGCCAGACCCCTCTACATCGACCCTGTTAATAATGAAAGATTGGACTGTACTGTGCGTTACCGCACGGAACCTATCTTAATGTGCATCGGTCCCCATCACGAAAAAATTGAATTTTTGGTCCTCTCTAACTGCACTTCAGAAATTCTTCTTGGATTACCGTGGCTTCAACGCCATTCCCCAACCCTTGATTGGACCACTGGGGAAATCAAGAACTGGGGTACTTCTTGCCACAAGGACTGTCTTAAACCGGCTCCCTGTACTCTCAGTCAAGACCCTGTGGTTCCCCCGGTATCTGATCTTCCCAAGGCCTATCTGGATTATGCTGATGTTTTTTTGCAAAAAACAAGCAGAGACTTTGCCTCCTCACAGGCCTTATGACTGTCCTATTGACCTCCTCCCTGGTACTACTCCACCCCGGGGCAGAATCTATGCTCTGTCTGCTCCGGAAACTCAAGCCATGTCGGAGTACATCCAAGAGAACTTAAAAAAGGGGTTTATCCGCAAGTCCTCCTCCCCTGCCGGAGCTGGATTTTCTTTTTTGTTTCCAGAAAAGACGGCTCCCTACGCCCTTGCATTGATTACCGCAGACTTAATAAAATCACTGTAAAAAAACGCTACCCCCTACCACTTATCTCGGAACTCTTTGACCGCCTACGAGGCGCCCACATCTTTACCAAGCTGGACTTAAGAGGTGCTTATAATCTCATCCGCATCAGGGAGGGGGACGAATGGAAGACTGCATTTAACACCAGAGATGGACACTTTGAATATCTGGTTATGCCCTTTGGCCTGTGCAACGCCCCTGCCGTCTTCCAAGACTTTGTAAATGAAATTTTTCGTGATCTTCTATATACCTGTGTTGTGGTTTACCTAAACGATATTCTGATTTTTTCTGCTAACCTAGAAGAACACCGCCAGCATGTCCGCATGGTTCTTCAGAGACTTCAGGACAATCAATTATATGCCAAAATGGAAAAATGTCTCTTTGAATGTCAGTCTCTTCCCTTCCTAGGATACTTAGTCTCTGGCCAGGGACTACACATGGACCCAGATAAACTATCTGCCGTATTGGATTGGCCACGCCCCTCCGGACTCCGTGCTATCCAACGTTTTTTGGGGTTCGCCAATTATTACAGACAATTTATGCCACACTTTTCCACTATTGTGGCTCCTATCGTGGCTCTAACCAAGAAAAACGCCAATCCTAAGTCCTGGCCTCCTCAAGCGGAAGACGCATTCAAACATCTCAAGACTGCCTTTTCTTCTGCTCCCGTACTCACCAGACCTGACCCATCTAAACCCTTCTCATTGGAGGTAGACGCCTCCTTGGTGGGAGCTGGAGCAGTTCTCCTACAAAAAAATTCTTCCGGGCATGCTGTTACTTGTGTTTTTTTTTCTAGGACCTTCTCTCCGGCGGAGAAAAACTACTCCATTGGTGATCGAGAACTACTGGCCATAAAATTGTCGCTTGAGGAATGGAGACACCTGCTGGAGGGATCCAAATATCCGGTTATTATATACACAGACCACAAGAATCTCTCTTATCTCCAGTCTGCCCAACGGCTAAACCCTCGCCAGGCTAGGTGGTCGTTGTTCTTTGCCCGTTTTAACTTTGAAATTAATTTTCGCCCTGCTGACAAGAACATTAGGGCTGATGCCCTCTCTCGTTCATCAGATGTCTCTGAAGTGGAAGCTTCCCCGCAACACATTATTCCTCCGGACTGTCTGATCTCCACTTCTCCAGCTTCCATCAGACAAACTCCTCCAGGGAAGACCTTCGTCTCTCCACGCCAGCGCCTCAGGATTCTCAAGTGGGGACACTCCTCTCACCTCGCAGGCCATGCTGGCATCAAAAAATCCATCCAACTCATCTCTCGATTTTATTGGTGGCCTACCCTGGAGACTGATGTTGTTGATTTCGTGCAGGCTTGTACAGTCTGTGCCCGGGACAAGACCCCTCGCCAGAAGCCTGCTGGTCTCCTCCATCCTCTGCCTGTTACTGAACGACCTTGGTCTCAGATTGGTATGGACTTTATTACTGACTTACCTTTATCCCATGGCAACACAGTTGTTTGGGTGGTCGTTGATCGATTCTCCAAGATGGCACATTTTATCCCTCTTCCAGGTCTTCCTTCGGCGCCTCAGTTGGCGAAGCAATTTTATATACACATTTTTCGCCTTCACGGGTTGCCCACGCATATCGTCTCTCGGATAGAGGCGTTCAATTTGTGTCTAAATTCTGGAGGGCCCTCTGTAATCAGCTCAAAATCAAATTTAACTTTTCTTCTTCTTATCATCCCCAATCCAATGGGCAAGTAGAAAGAATTAATCAGGTCCTGGGTGACTATTTGCGACATTTTGTTTTCTCCCGCCAGGATGACTGGGCAGATCTTCTACCATGGGCCGAATTCTCGTACAATTTCAGAGTCTCCGAATCCTCTGCTAAATCCCCATTCTTCGTGGTGTACGGCCGTCACCCTCTTCCCCCCCTCCCCCCTCCCATGCCCTCTGGTTTGCCAGCTGTTGATGAAGTGACTCGAGACCTTTCCACCATATGGAAAGTAACTCAAATTTCTCTTTTACAGGCTTCATCCGGGATGAAAAAATATGCTGTTAAGAAAAGAAGAATTCCCCCCATTTTTTCTCCCGGAAACAAGGTATGGCTCTCCGCCAAGTATGTCCGCTTTCATGTCCCCAGTTATAAACTGGGACCACGTTATCTTGGTCCTTTCAAAATCAAGTGCCAGATCAACCCTTTCTCTTACAAACTCCTTCTTCCTCCTTCTCTCCATATTCCCAATGCTTTCCATGTCTCTCTCCTTAAACCACTCATCCTTAACCGCTTCTCTCCTAAAGTTGTTTCTCCCACTCCAGTTTCCAAGACCCAGGTCTTTTCGGTGAAGGAAATTCTAGCATCCAAGACGGTCAGAGGTAAAAAATTATTTTTGGTTGACTGGGAGAATTGCGGCCCAGAGGAGAGATCTTGGGAACCTGAGGACAACATCCTGGACAAGAGTCTTATCCTCAGGTTCTCAGGCTCCAAGAAGAGGGGGAGACCCAAGGGGGGGGTACTGTTAAGCCGAGCGCTCCGGGTCCCCGCTCCTCCCCGGAGCGCTCACAGCGTTCTCTTATTCACAGCGCCCCGGTAAGACCTGCCGACCGGGTGCGCTGCGATAATGCTCCCAGCCGGGATGCGATTCGCGATGCGGGACGCGCCCGCTCGCGATGCGCATCTCGATTCCCTTACCAGACCCGTTCCCCGTCTGTGCTGTCCTGGCGCGCGCGGCCCCGCTCCTTAGGGCGCGCGCGCGCCGGGTCTTTGCGATTTAAAGGGCCGGTGCGCCACTGATTGGCGCAGCAGGTTTTAATCAGTACCTTCACCTGTGCACTCCCTACTTATACCTCACTACCCCTGCACTCCCTCGCCGGATCTTGTTGCCATTGTGCCAGTGAAAGCGTTTCCTTGTGTGTTCCTAGCCTGTGTTCCAGACCTCCTGCCGTTGCCCCTGACTACGATCCTTGCTGCCTGCCCTGACCTTCTGCTACGTCCGACCTTGCTCTTGTCTACTCCCTTGTACCGCGCTTATCTCAGCAGTCAGAGAGGTTGAGCCGTTGCCGGTGGATACGACCTGGTTGCTACCGCCGCTGCAAGACCATCCCGCTTTGCGGCGGGCTCTGGTGAATACCAGTAGCAACTTAGAACCGCTCCACCGACACGGTCCACGCCAATCCCTCTCTGGCACAGAGGATCCACCTCCATCCAGCCGAATCGTGACATATACACTGTGTTCTATGTCCCATGCAAGGGCCCTGCACCGACTGTGAACATCAGCAAACATTATATTATATTATTGAATAAATACTTTTAACTTACACCTATCTGGATCATTCCTTTCTTTAATCTACCTTATTTGTATACCTTGAGGACTGATTCTCAGGTTGATCTTCAACCATCCTACATAAATTTTCCTTCTACTCATGAGATGTTCCCTGTGCCACTGGCTGCAATACAACTCCAAAGCATGATTGATCCACCCCCATGCTTAACAGTTGGACAGAGGTCCTTTTCATTAAATTCTGTTCCCCTTCTTCTCCAAACATACCTTTGCTCATTCTGGCCAAAAAGTTCAATTTTAACCTCATCGGTCCACAGAACTTGTTTCCAAAATGCATCAGGCTTGTCTATATGTTCATTTGCAAAGTTCAAACGCTAATTTTTGTGGTGAGGATGTAGAAGAGGTTTTCCTCTGAGGACTCTTCCATGAAGACCATATTTGTACAAGGATCTCTTTATAGTGGAATAGTGTACCACAACTCCAGTGTCTGCCAGATCTTTCTGGAGGGATTGTGCAGTCAAACGTGGGTTTTGAATAGTTTTTCTCACAATCCTGCGAGATGTTCTGTCTGATATTTCTCTTGGTCTCCCAGATCTTGCTTTAACTTCCACTGTTCCTTGTTACGCCTAGCGCTCCGGGTCCCCGCTCCTCCCCGGAGCGCGTACGGCGTCTCTCTCTCCGCAGCGCCCCGGTCGGTCCCGCTGACCGGGAGCGCTGCACTGTCATGGCCGTCGGGGATGCGATTCGCACAGCGGGACGCGCCCGCTCGCGAATCGCATCCCAGGTCACTTACCCGTTCCCGTCCCCTGCTGTCATGTGCTGGCGCGCGCGGCTCCGCTCTCTAGGGCGCGCGCGTGCCAGCTCCCTGAGACTTAAAGGGCCAGTGCACCAATGATTGGTGCCTGGCCCAATTAGCTTAATTGGCTTCCACCTGCTCCCTGGCTATATCTGATCTCCTCCCTTGCACTCCCTTGCCGGATCTTGTTGCCTTGTGCCAGTGAAAGCGTTTTGTGTGTCCAAAGCCTGTGTACCAGAACTTCTGCTATCCACCCTGACTACGAACCTTGCCGCCTGCGCCCGACCTTCTGCTACGTCCGACCTTGCTTCTGTCTACTCCCTTGTACCGCGCCTATCATCAGCAGTCAGAGAGGTTGAGCCGTTGCTAGTGGATACGACCTGGTCACTACCGCCGCAGCAAGACCATCCCGCTTTGCGGCGGGCTCTGGTGAAAACCAGTAGTGACTTAGAACCGGTCCACTAGCACGGTCCACGCCAATCCCTCTCTGGCACAGAGGATCCACCTCCTGCCAGCCGGCATCGTGACAGTAGATCCGGCCATGGATCCCGCTGAGGTTCCCCTGCCAGTTGCCTCTGACCTCTCTACGCTGGTCGCCCAGCAAGCTCGACAGATCGCCCAACAAGAGCACCAGCTGTCGTACTTGACCACCATGACTCAGCAACTTCAGTCGCAGCTACAGCAGCTTCAGTCTCAGCTACAGCAATTTCAGTCTCAGCTACAGCAGCAACAACCTTCTCCTCCGCCATCTCCTGCACCTCTTCCGCAGCGAGTGGCAACTCCCAGCCTCCGCTTGTCCCTGCCGGACAAATTTGATGGGAACTCCAAGTTTTGCCGTGGCTTTCTTTCGCAATGTTCCCTGCACTTGGAGATGATGTCGGACCAGTTTCCTACTGAAAGGTCTAAGGTGGCTTTCGTAGTCAGCCTTCTGTCTGGAAAAGCCCTGTCATGGGCCACACCGCTCTGGGACCGCAATGACCCCGTCACTGCCTCTGTACACTCCTTCTTCTCGGAAATTCGAAGTGTCTTTGAGGAACCTGCCCGAGCCTCTTCTGCTGAGACTGCCCTGCTGAACCTGGTCCAGGGTAATTCTTCCGTTGGCGAGTACGCCATACAATTCCGTACTCTTGCTTCTGAACTATCCTGGAATAATGAGGCCCTCTGCGCGACCTTTAAAAAAGGCCTATCCAGCAACATTAAAGATGTTCTGGCCGCACGAGAAACTCCTGCTAACCTGCATGAACTCATTCATCTAGCCACTCGCATTGACATGCGTTTTTCTGAGAGGCATCAAGAGCTCCGCCAGGAAAAAGACTTAGATCTCTGGACACCTCTCCCACAGTCTCCATTGCAATCTGCGCCTAGGCCTCCCGCCGAGGAGGCCATGCAAGTGGATCGGTCTCGCCTGACCCTGGAAGAGAGGAATCGCCGTAAGGAAGAGAATCTTTGTCTGTACTGTGCCAGTACCGAACATTTTTTGGTGGATTGCCCTATCCGTCCTCCACGTCTGGGAAACGCACGCTCGCACCCAGCTCTCGTGGGTGTGGCGTCTCTTGATGCTAAGTCGGCTTCTCCACGTCTCACGGTGCCCGTGCGGATTTCCCCTTCAGCCAACCCTCCCCTCTCAGCCGTGGCCTGCCTGGACTCTGGTGCCTCTGGGAATTTTATTCGGGAGTCCTTGGTGAATAAATTCCGCATCCCGGTGACCCGTCTCGTCAAGCCACTCCACATTTCCGCGCTCAACGGAGCCAGGTTGGATTGCACCGTGCGTTACCGCACGAAGCCCCTCCTAATGTGCATCGGAACTCATCACGAAAAAATTGAGTTTTTGGTCCTCTCCAATTGCACTTCCGAAATTCTCCTTGGACTACCCTGGCTTCAACACCATTCCCCAACCCTGGATTGGTCCACAGGGGGGATCAAGAGCTGGGGTACCTCTTGCTTCAAGGACTGCCTTAAACCGGTTCCCAGTACTCCCTGCCGTGACCCTGTGGTTCCCCCTGTATCCGGTCTCCCTAAGGTCTTTATGGACTCTGCCTGCCATAAGAAGTGCCTCGCCCCCCCTCCCAGTCCAGTCAGGCAAGCCTCGGTGCCTCCTCATGGCCCTCGTCCTGGTGTCACACTGCCCCGTGCCAGGCCTCGCCCTCTGCCCTCCCTCCCCATTCACACTCCTGCTGTACTGCCTGCCGTTGAGGAATCCCTCCATCCTTTCCCGGTGTCCTCATCCCAGGGGAGGCAGTTACCGGACAAAGAGAAGGGGAGACCTAAGGGGGGGGTACTGTTACGCCTAGCGCTCCGGGTCCCCGCTCCTCCCCGGAGCGCGTACGGCGTCTCTCTCTCCGCAGCGCCCCGGTCGGTCCCGCTGACCGGGAGCGCTGCACTGTCATGGCCGTCGGGGATGCGATTCGCACAGCGGGACGCGCCCGCTCGCGAATCGCATCCCAGGTCACTTACCCGTTCCCGTCCCCTGCTGTCATGTGCTGGCGCGCGCGGCTCCGCTCTCTAGGGCGCGCGCGCGCCAGCTCCCTGAGACTTAAAGGGCCAGTGCACCAATGATTGGTGCCTGGCCCAATTAGCTTAATTGGCTTCCACCTGCTCCCTGGCTATATCTGATCTCCTCCCTTGCACTCCCTTGCCGGATCTTGTTGCCTTGTGCCAGTGAAAGCGTTTTGTGTGTCCAAAGCCTGTGTACCAGAACTTCTGCTATCCACCCTGACTACGAACCTTGCCGCCTGCCCCCGACCTTCTGCTACGTCCGACCTTGCTTCTGTCTACTCCCTTGTACCGCGCCTATCATCAGCAGTCAGAGAGGTTGAGCCGTTGCTAGTGGATACGACCTGGTCACTACCGCCGCAGCAAGACCATCCCGCTTTGCGGCGGGCTCTGGTGAAAACCAGTAGTGACTTAGAACCGGTCCACTAGCACGGTCCACGCCAATCCCTCTCTGGCACAGAGGATCCACCTCCTGCCAGCCGGCATCGTGACATTCCTGTTGACTGCCATTTCATAATTACATTCCGAACAGAGGATATTGACATCTGTTACGATACGGCAGGCTGGATGTGGATCCTCTGTGTCAGCGAGGGATTGGCGTGGACCGTGTCGGTGGACCGGTTCTAAGTTGCTACTGGTTTTCACCAGAGCCCGCCGCAAAGCCACTGGCAACGGCTCAACCTCGCTGACTGCTGAGAAGGCGTGGGACAGAAGGACTAGGCAGAGGCAAGGTCAGACGTAGCAGAAGGTCGGGGCAGGCAGCAAGGTTCGTAGTCAAAGAGGATAGCACGAGATCTGGAACACAGGCTTTGGACAACACTAAACGCTTTCACTGGCACAAGGCAACAAGATCCGGCAAGGAAGTGCAGGGGAAGTGAGGTAATATGGACAGGGAGCAGGTGGAAGCTAATTAGGCTGATTGGACCAGGCACCAATTATTGGTGCACTGGCCCTTTAAATCTTAGAGAGCTGGCGCGCGAGCGCCCTAAGGAGCGGAGCCGCGCGCGCCAGGACATGACAGCCGGGGGCCGGGACAGGTGAATGACTTGGGATGCGATTCGTGAGCGGGCGCGTCCCGCTATGCGAATCGCATCCCCGCCGGCAGTGTCAGTGCAGCGCTCCCAGTCAGCGGGTCTGACCGGGGCGCTGCAGAGAGAGAGAAGCCGCGAGCGCTCCGGGTAGGAGCAGGGACCCGGAGCGCTCGGTGTAACAACATCTGAAAACGTTTTGCTATCTTCTTATAGCCTTCTCCAGCTTTGTGAGTGTCAACTATTTTCAGTTTCAGATTTCTAGACAACTGCTTAGAAGAACCCATGGTGCTGATTGTTGGGGCAAGGTCAGATGAGTCTGGGCATTTAAAAGTTTGAGATTGACATCACCTGGTCTTCCCAGATGATGATTGAGAACAATCCATGACACTGGCAGGTCTCAGCTTTGCAAAGGGGGCAGTGCATGCTATAAATTCTGCGGGGTGCCCAAACTTTTACAGACACCATTTTTTTGTTTTCTGTTATTTTGAAAGTGTAAATCATGGAAATAAAATCTAACTTTTGTTGACATATTATAAGAATGTCTAATCTGTAATTTGATGCCTTTTGGAGATTTTTCCATCTTTCTTTGGCTTCTTTATGCACATTAATACAAATTTTTACCTGGGGTGCCCAAACTTTTGATCCCCACTGTACGTGTACTGGGATATAGCAGTTCTCTCTCACCTTGCAGTGTTATGACACACATAAGTACTAGTATATAACAGTTCTCTATCACCTCACAGTGTCATGACACACGTAAGTACTGGTATACAGCAGTTCTCTATAACCTCACAGGGTCCTGGTATATAGCAGTTCTCTATCACCTCACAGTGTCATGACACACGTAAGTACTGGTATACAGCAGTTCTCTATCACCTCACAGGGTCCTGGTATATAGCAGTTCTCTATCACCTCACAGTGTTATGACACACATAAGTACTGGTATATAGCAGTTCTCTATCACCTCACAGTGTCATGACACACGTAAGTACTGGTATACAGCAGACCTCAAAGGGTCCTGGTATATAGCAGTTCTCTATCACCTCACAGCAGTGGTCCCCAAACTGTGGCCCTCCAGATGTTGCAAAACTACAATTCCCAGCATGCCTGGACAGCCAACGGCTGTCCAGGCATGCTGGGAGTTGTAGTTTTGCAACATCTGGAGGGCCACAGTTTGGGGACCACTGCCTCACAGTGTCATGACACACATAAGTACTGGTATATAGCAGTTCTCTATCCCCTCACAGTGACATGACACACATAAGTACTGGTATATAGCAGTTCTCTATCACCTCACAGGGTCCTGGTATATAGCAGTTCTCTATCACCTCACAATGTCATGACACACGTAAGTACTGGTATACAGCAGTTCTCTATCACCTCACAGGGTCCTGGTATATAGCAGTTCTCTATCACCTCACAGTGTCGTGACACACGTAAGTACTGGTATACAGCAGTTCTCTATCACCTCACAGGGTCCTGGTATATAGCAGTTCTCTATCACCTCACAGTGTCGTGACACACATAAGTACTGGTATACAGCAGTTCTCTATCACCTCACAGTGTCATGACACACGTAAGTACTGGTATACAGCAGTTCTCTATCACCTCACAGGGTCCTGGTATATAGCAGTTCTCTATCACCTCACAGTGTCGTGACACACATAAGTACTGGTATATAGCAGTTCTCTATCACCTCACAGGGTCCTGGTATATAGCAGTTCTCTATCATCTCCTACCATGTAGCACTGCTTTACCCCAGGACCGTGTGGCAGCACAGCTATGTGAGCCAGTGATATGCCAGGCCCTGTGGCAGCAGGTAATGCCCCCCATCCCCGCTCTCCTCCTCCTCCTCCCCCTCCCCCCAGTGCAGGGATTTCTCTTCCTTTTTTCCAAGCTCCTTGCTGTTGCTATGGCTATGACCATTCCTGCAACGCAACACCCATGTGACCTGCTGTATGATGGCTGCTGTGAGGGGAGGTATGTCATCTCACGGCGATGTGCGGGGAGGATAAAGCAGTGATAGCGGAGGGCACGGTGCAGGCCGCGGGCATGACGGGCGCCTGGTATGGGAGAGGCGCGTGCTAGCGGGGGCCGGGGCACAGCTGTGGCAGCAGGAAGAGGTGGTCGCGCCTGGCCTGGACCCTCATCCTGGCATCGGGGTGCGTATTGTCTTCTGTATCCTCCTAACACCCTGCTATGAAGGAGAAGCCATCCGGGCACCGGGGCAGCAGAGAGGGAGAGGCAAGGATCCTGCACTGCATGTTATATAGCACAGGAGGGTGAGGAAGGAGTGGGCAGAGGCTGGGATGGCTGCCTGGCAGCTGCAGCTGAAGGACACTTTATGGATCAGTGCATTACACATTGACCATATGCAGGCGCCTGTGCCCACGACTCGGTGCCCGGCTCTTTGTTTCCCGTAGTTTTCTCTCTCTACATGCGTGTCCGTGCAGGAGGTGCCACCCAGAGCATGCAACAATGCATGTATGTACCCCACACATGTATGGGCATCATGTCTGCTTATATACCCTATATATGCATCACATGATTATACAGTGCATATGTGTGTAATTATGTGTGCTTAGAATACATACTGTATATATATATATATATATATATATATATATATATATATATATATATGTATGTGGGTCCCCTCTATATATAACATGTATATTTATATATCACGTAACTTGTTCATTTAATGCATGTATGTCTAGTCATATAGCACATATGTAATGCTATGCACTCAAGTATAGTCATATATCAACACGCATACAAACAGAACTGGTGCACAACTACAACTCCCAGCATGCCCGGACAGCCTTTGGCTGTCCGGGCATGCTGGGAGTTGTAGTTGTGCACCAGCTGGCGGCACCCTTGTTGGGAAACACTGATATGTAAATAAATATGTGCTACATGGATCTGTATGAATTGGGAATATATATATATATATATATATATATATATATGTGTGTGTGTGTGTATTCATAAAACACATTGCACTACACACACACACACACACATATATATATATATATATATATATATATATATATATATAGATATAGACAAAAACCAAAACAACAGCACTCCCAAGAGTAAAAAATGATGATGATAAATAGCAGGGTGCAGGCCACCGAAAAATAACTAAGTCCAAGGGTTCTTATGCATCCACGAAAATACAAAAATCAGTGCAGCACTCCATTCAAGGGAAAAAAGTGGATTTATTCCATCAAAAAATGTGACAAAGCAGCGACGTTTCGATCCTCTCCAGGCTTGAAAAAGATCCTGGAGATGATCGAAACGTCGCTGCTTTGTCACATTTTTTAACTGAATAAATCCACTTTTTTCACTTGAATGGAGTGCTGCACTGATTTTTGTATCTATCTATCTATATATATATATATATATATATATATATACACACACACCCTCTATGCATGCAGCTCATAGCCTGCAAGGTAACATCTTGTACAAGTCCTACGTGTAACTAACATGCTTATAGAGATGGGATTAAGCTACAATAGCCAAATATATGTTGACATGCGCTTGCCTCTGCCAGTCCTAAATGCCTCCTTTTAAAGATTTATTAATGAATGCCATGTGTTTGGATAGCTAGGCGTATTTATTTGTGTTATTGCCTCCATATTGATCCATAGAACTTGAGGACTGTAACCCGATACATTACCCGCAGATCAGCCTTTTATTTTGGTTCTGTATCACACAAGGCCATAGTCCATTATTCAACTCAGCGGTGACTTATGGGTTAAAACAGTCTATTACAAGTCGTGTACATTAATAATGTTCTGTAAGGCCTAGAGGCCTGCGGAGGTGTGCACGGAATCGAGAGAAGTTTCCCCTTTATTTCTGCCGAGAAAAAAGGGGAGTGAAGGGTTAAGAACAACATGAAG
Source organism: Hyla sarda (assembly GCF_029499605.1). Lineage (NCBI taxonomy): Eukaryota > Metazoa > Chordata > Amphibia > Anura > Hylidae > Hyla > Hyla sarda. The sequence goes on from NC_079190.1 coordinate 93,349,488, forward strand.
GAGTAAATATAGGATAGAATAGATGGGTTTGTTGTTTTCCGCTGCAGCATTGTGTATAAGCTGCGGTAAACACTGTGTACTCCATAGGCTGGTTAGGGAGTTGTACGTGTTTGTCAGTATGTGTAGGTGACGTCATGAAAGGGGGGGGGGGTTGTATTTGTGTTTTTTATGTTGTGTATATATGTGTGTTACATTGTTACATTGCCTAGTATTATATTCCCCAGTATTATATCGCATATGACTTTTGACAACATAAATATTTTCTTTTGATACAGAATTATTTACGTTTCAATGTGTTTCTCTTTTCTTCTATCTGCTCCAGGGTTGTGAGATTAGATTAGATCCTGATTATTTTACAATTAAACACTAGATAATTATAATAGTCTGGGTTGTTTTATGCTAGATGATATTGTATGTACAATACATTCGGAAGGTCTTCATACCTTTTCACTTTTTTATATCACATTTTGTTATGTTGTTGCCTTGCGTTAAATTAGAATTTTAGAATTTCTTAGCAAATTTATTAAAAAAGAAAAAAAACTAAAATGTTGCATGACCATTAGTATTCAGACCCTTGCATAAGTATTCAGACACTTAAAATTTAGCTCTTGCTCGTCCTATATTTCTCTTGATCACCTCCCAGATGTTTCTACACCTTCATTGAAGTCGCCTGTGGTTAATTCAGGTGACTGGACAGGATTTGGAAAGACACAGCCCTGTCTATATAAAGGTTTACAAAGGAAAAAGTAGATCCGGCTCCCAGGACTGGATGAAAGTTCGTAGTTTTATTATAACATATTAAAATCCAAGTTAGAAGAAAAAATGATGGCTAAAATCACAAACGAAACGCACCAACGCGTTTCGACTTGTCAACAAGTCTTAATCATGGTCTGCATGCTGCCAATGGTGAGCTGAACCTTTGCTTTCTTATATAAAGGTTTCACAGCTGACAATATATGTCTGAGCAAAAAAACAAGCTATGAGAGGGAAATAATTGCCTGTAAAGCTCAGAGACAGGATTGTGTGGAGGCAGAGAGATCTGGAAAAGGCAAGACTCCTTCTAAAGCTGGCTTCCCCACCAAACTAAATAATTGGGGGAGAAGGGCCTTAGTATAAGGGTACGTTCACTGGGGCGGATTTTCTTGCAGGTTTTCCGCTGCCTATTTGAAAGGGGTTGGGCTCTTCTCAGCTGTCCGCAGCAGATTTTCCACGGCGGAATTTACGCTGTGGAAAATCCGCCGCAGGCCCCATTGAAGTCAGTAGGGACTGCGGCGGATTTTCTGCAGCGTAAATTCCACTGCAGAAAATCTGCTGCGGACAGCCGAGAAGAGCCCACCCACTTTCAGATACGCAGCGGAAAACCCGCAAAAAATCCTCTCGTGTGAGGTGACCAAGATCCTGTGTGCAGATGGGAGAAACTTTCAGATGGGCAACTATCAATGCAGTACTCCACCAATCTGGGCTTTATGGCAGAGTGGCCTGAAAAAAGCCTCTCCTCAGTAATGGTGCATTCACACCACGTTTTTGCAATACAGTTCCCGTATCAGGTTTTTGATGAAAAATGGATTCCTCAAAACCTGACTAAACTGTATCAAAAAGTGAGTACAAATTTTAACCCGTACACGGTTAAAAAACGTATACGGTTTGAAAAATGATGTCCGGTTGCATCCGTTTTTAAGAAAAAAAAGTATACGTTTTTAACTTTTCACTCCATTATGAATAAAGTTTCACTTGTTTGATTGAAATTCCAAGAAAAAAAAAATGAGCAAAGTCAAAAACCGTATGGTGCAAACCGGATGGAACCGTACGCACATACTATTCTGTACGGTTCCCATTGACTCCCATGTTAAAAGAAAACGTATACAGATTCACACAGTTTTTCACCCGGACCAAAAACCGTGGCAGGCTACGTTTTTTTTGTACAGGAAAAAAACGGACAAAAACCATACAGGATGCAAAACGGATGCCATTGGATGAATCGTTTGGCATACGGTTTTCAATGGAGAGTCAATGCACATGATTTTCAATACAGTTCCATGCGGTTTTCACATTGAAAACGTATACGGGAACTGTATTGCAAAAACGTGGTGTGAATGCACCCTAAGGGACACATGAAAGCCGCCTGGAGTTTCACCTTAAGGACTCACTCTGAGAAACAAGAATCTTTGATCTCATGAAACCAAAATGTAACTTTTTGGCCTTAAAGGGGAATTCCGCCCCTAGACATCTTATCCCCTATTCAAAGGATAGCAGATAAGATGTCTGATCGCGGGGGTCCCGCCCCTGGGGATCTCGGCTACGGCACCCCAGACATCCGCTGCACGGAGCGAAGTTTGCTCCGTGCCAGATGACTGGCGATGTGGGGCGGAGGCTTGTGATGTCACAGTCACGCCCCGCTGGTGTCGTCATGGCCATGCCCCCTCAATGCAAGTCAATACAGCCATCATGCCCCCTCCCATAGACTTGCCTTAAGGGGGTGCGGCCATGACGTCATGAGCTGGGCACGGTCATGACGTCACGAGCCTCAGGCGCTGCACCCGACGTTCTAAACGAACGCCGGGTGCAGCAGGGGAAATCGCGTGGCATCATGTAAGGTGTTTTTCAGCAGCTGGGACAGGGAGACGGGTCAAGGTTGACAGAAAGCTAAATTAATCAAAGTACAGAGATATTTTTAATGATAACCTAATCCAGAGTGTTCTGGACCTCAGGCTGGGATGAAGGTTCACCTACCAAGAAGACAATGGGGAGATTTATCAAAGCTGGCTATGTCCCGCATCAATATAGACCAAACTACAGAGGGGTAGGCCGGTCTATTGTGCGCCTAATTTATCAAAAGGTGCACGGCTCTTGATAAATTCTGTTCACGGACTTCGGGATCTATGCTTTAGTCTGTATATAAACCTGCTCCAACATGGTCTGACATTTCGGCATACTTTCAGCCGATGCGACTTGTCGCTGAAAAGTCGCTTTTGATAATATCAGCACCAATGCATTTTTCCGGATAAAATAGACTAGAATGCATCATGTTCTAAAAATCCTCTAAAGCAAAAAGTCGCAGAAAAGTCGCACATATTTAGACTGCAACTTTCTGTGCTACAAATTTAGGTCGAAAAAAACAGTCTAAATCCTATGATAAATATCCCCCAATGACCCTAAGCACACAGCCAAGACAACACAGTGGCGGCTTAGGGACATCTCTGTGAATGTGGTTGTGTCGCCCAGCCAAAGCCCTGACTTAAACCCTATTGGACATCTCTGGAGAGACCTAAAATGGCTTTCACTGATGGTCCCTGTCCAACCTGACAGAACTCCAGAAGATTTGCAGAGAAAAATAGCAGAGAATCCTCAAATCCAGGTGTGTAAACCTTGTGTCATCATACCCAATAATACTGGAGGCTGTGATCACTGATAATTGGGCTTCAACAAAGTATTGAGTAAAGGGTCTGAATACTTATATCCGTGTAATATTAGTTTTTCCTTTTTAATAAACTAGCAAAGATTTATAAAGCTCTGTTTTCATTTTGTCATTATGGGTGATTGAGTGGAGAATAATGGGGGGGGGGGGCTAAATTGTTTTAGTTCAAGACCGCAACATAACAAAATGTAAAAAAAAGTAAATATCTCTGAAGACATTTTTAGAATGCATTGTAGTTTGGGGCGATATGAGGAATAGTAAAAGTTTTCTTTTAAATTGAATACTTTCTGAATTACTTGTGTTCAAAGTATTTTCATAAATAATGGCAACAATGTATCGCTTTCTAGCCTAGCTCCTCTTCTAAGTTCTAAGGGTGGGTTCCCACTAAGTTACTAATATATGGTCACCGGATCCCAGCCGGACCTGGCTCGTATCTCATTCATTTGAATGAGCCGACCGGAGACAGATAGTGACTCCGGTCGGCTGATTTGTTACCCTGTATCCGGTTTTGTAACTGGACCTAAAACCGAAGTATACCACGGTTTTAGGTCCGGTCAGAAATCCAGATACGGGGCAAAAATGACTCCAGTTGGCTCATTCAAATGAATGAGATACGGGCCGGGTCGGGGTGGGAAGCGCCCGGTTTTTACTCCCCCCTCCACAGCCGGATCCCTTGACCGTATGTAAGAAACGTAGTGTGAACCCACCCTTACACATATGCTAAAAAATAATAGTCCTGTATTTTTTCCCCTTGTATTCTTGCTGCCAAAGGCCATCAGAAACCTTGATCAATAACACCACAGTGTATGTCAGACATCAGATAGGAGGAAGTCCTATTAAGGTGTACATTGCCTGTTATGCGCTAAAAAGGTCAGGGGCAGATTATAAAGAGGGCATATAGGGCATGTTCTTTAAGGCCTTCACTACCTAAGGGTCTTTACTCACTGACAAGGCTTATTTTTCCTATTCTGTTGGTAAAATGACACTTGGATCAGATTATAAAACTCCAAACATCTTTCCACCATCTTATATCCTCAGAACATTTCCAAATCATATGAAGGAAATCTGCCCCTTGCATTTCGCAGTTTGGACAATTTTCATCTTGCCTAATTCCCATCTTAAAGAGTCTGTGGGGGGAATAATACAATTGATATATGATTCTAAACTGTATCAGTCTTCGATTTTCACTATAAAGAGATTGTCTATATCTCTTCAAAATACACCCCATTCTGCTAAAGTAAATGGGCCCAAACCACTTTTCAAATTTTTTGGCCCATTCTTCAGAAATAATTTTATAAAAAGAGACAGATTTTTCCTTTTGTCATCGATAGTCTGGTATGGTCGCTACATAGATGACCTTCTACTCATTTGGGGTCGGGAGTGGCGACCATACAAGACTTTAACATATATCTTAATGACAATGTCCACAATTTAAAGTTCACAGTCTCACATGAGGCCGAGGTTATTAATTTCCTGGACCTATGTTTAACGGGCTGCAAAAATAAAAAGTGTGTAATGACTTCCACTTATAGGAAGAACACAACAGTCAACTCCATCTTGCATGCGTCCTCATGTCATCCGTCACTTGTCATTAGAAACTTGCCTGTAGGAGAAATGGTCAGAGCCCGCAGAAATTGTTCTGCGGACTCTGACTTTGAGAGGGAGGCTTTACAGATTGAGCAGCGCCTTTTACTTAGTGGTTACCCTGAACGGGATGTCACCCGAGGGAAAGCCATTGCTGGACGCAAAAAACGGAACACTCTCATTTTTCCTAACAAGACACAAACTAGAAAATCTGAAATTCCAGTGGAGGATTTGCCAGTTATCTTTTCCACTCGATATAGTAATGAGTTCCAGCAAATATGCCGAATTATGCATAAATATATGCCCATCATCATAAGTGACCCCGCATTTAAGGGAGTATTTACACAGGGATATAAATGCATATCAAGACGAGTCCCCACAATTGGCCAACAAATTTCTCCCAGCCTTTTCTCAGAACGATCACAAACACAACAGCTCCTTTAGATGTGGACATATGAAGTGTATATGTAGTAACTATATGTTGAACTCGAGTTCTGTAATGTCCACATCTACTGGGGACACACTTAAAATAGGACAATACATCAATTGTAACACGTCCTTTGTCGTGTATGTGCTCACGTGCCGAGAGTGTGAAGTGAAGTACGTGGGTTGTACCACTACCCCATTAAAATTCTGCATAAGTAAACATGTTTATGACGTATGGCACTTCAACTTAAGACACATGTCCATGATATCTAATCATTGCGCAGTGGCACATCAAGGTAGCACGGCATCCCTGATGTTGCAAGGTTTAGAACGAGTGACACCCCCAGTTAGGGGTGGGAATACAAGACAGAAACTAATGGACCGTGAGGTCTATTGGATTCTAAGATTAGATAGCCGCATTCTAAAGGGACTTATTAAAAGAATGGATACTATTTAACATTATTAATACGTCACATTTTTTTCCCTATATATGATTGGGTATCATTCATATTATTATTAATTTTTTCAATTTTTTTACAATAAGTCCCTGAAGTAATAATCACGTTTTTTACCATACTTTTTGGCCATCTCATAACATTAGCCCATCATACTATACTACATACAATTTAACATATACACATGAACTCCAGTCTCACTCTAGGTTTTCTTTGTTTTTATAAGCCAGCTGAGCGGGTTATGGCTTCTAGAATAACCAATGCATAAATAATATCAAAGTACCCTGCATGAGGTAAATGATTCCCGGGATAAGTTGTACACAGTTTCAACAACCAAGCGTGCTGATTAAGGGGGAATACCCATAAAATATAACCTTTAATAAATATACATTAAAATCACCAAAATATACCAATAGTGCTCAAACCACCCAGCACCAAACAAAAATTATACTGATAATCTGCAGCTACCACATATTGATGTGGATTTACATATGAATAGTGAATAGTTTTGATAGAAAATATCCCGACACGTTTCTGCCTCAGTAGTGTGGCGTCATCAGGGGAATAACTATATTATATGTAGGACTAAATTATTCCGTCCATACATAGAGGTTAGCTGCAATAAACATTCAAGAAAAACGGAGACCAAATGTATATAGTAATATTAGGGGTTACATAGTGTACACCCCCTATAGAGTAGTAAGCAGCAGTATTTCTGGAGCTGAATACGGTCCTCAGAGTAACCTGCAATTCAAATACAGATATATACAGGGACTCAATTTATGCTCCTCCACATAGTTAAATACTGTGAAATGGTAGCCATGTATAGATATCTGTTGCTTCACTCACATGCCCCAATAATATTCCTCGATACCTAAAGAGAAAAAGCATATAGGGTCCCAATAAATATACAGCAATGGCTGGTACCTGCAAAGCAAAACAGTGCAAAAAGCACCCGTTGAAGTACTCACTATACTGCCGCCTTGATTTCGGTTGAGGTGCTCCGTGTATGCGCCTTTACCCGCAGTGGCGAGGAGCCGTCTAATTCTGAAGGCTGCTAGGCGCTCACTGGAGCGCTCACCGGCATGTGATGTCATATCCTGCAGCCGGAGCGCTACATCATAGCGTCCAGCCATCTTTGACATCAACAGAGGGCGGCTCGCAGTGTGACAGTTAGCGTCCATAGTAACGGCTGCAGTTAATATGAACCGGAGGCAAATCGCTTAGATACTACAGAGGCAGTATCCTATATATGTATCTCTCATAAGTGAGAGATAACTTACTAACGCAAGACAGATAACCGAGAAGGCGATCATGAGCATAATCAATGTGGGAGGCAGGGTAGGCGAGAGATAAAAGGGGGAGGAGGAAACCCCTTATTATAAGTATATAGTTTTAGTGCAGACATGGGAGCATCCAAATAGGGACAGGCAGGTGTATAAATTAACTAGTATATAGAATATAGCAAAACCAGGTCCTAACAATAACCATCATATTCCTTAATAGCATGGATAAGAACCAGGTAACATACCATTCCCGAGGTTATACATGCAACCTGTGATGTAACTGAATCCCCGGAGGGGTGCGTGCATATAAGGTGGCGGGTAATATAAGTGGACCTAGCTAGGGATCCTATACTGTCCCCATTCTAACTTTGGCTTCTATCCCTAGGCAGGGTAGACGCCCTTATAAGGGCGGCCCCGCTCACGAACCTCCTACTTGTCCTAGATATTCACCCTGCTCTCATTGGTGATGCTAACTCTAAGGTCCACTAGGACCTCCACTAACTACCTACCAATCACCATGGGAGACAGCCAATCACAAAAAGCATGCATAGTTTAGTTGATCATTGAGACCCTCGGGAACGCTGGTACCAAGCTCAAAGATCCACCTACACTCTTTCTGTAATAATAATTGGTCATAATTCCCTCCCCTAACTGGGGGTTTAACTTTTTCCAGTCCAAAAAATTTCAAATCAAAAATGGATTCCTGGTGACATCTGTTCATGTGACGGGCCAATGAGGTGTCACAATTATGTCTCACGTCACCAAGGTGTTAAAGTATTCGTTTTTGAATTCCCTATAGGTTTTCCCTATGTACCTTTTGGAACATGGACAGGTGGCCATATATATAATACCTCTGGTACTGCAGTTGATAAACTCTCGGATGGTGTATTGCCTACCTGTCAGTTCGCATACAAAATCCTTTTTCTTAGCCATATAGGGACAAGCTTTACAATGTCCACAGGAATGGTTACCTGTGGGTTTCCGAATCCTGTCAAGCCAGGTCCTACAAACAGATGTCACCGGAGACAGGTGACTGTGTGTCACCATATCTCCTATATTGCGTCCTCTTCTGAAGGTGATTTGGGGGTAATCAGTGAGGATGTCCTTCAGATCTTCGTCCATTTTAAGAATATCCCAGTATTTCTGAAGGACCTCTCGCATATTGGATGCTCCGTTGTCATATGTAGCTATCACTCTTAGGGATGGAGTGTTGTTCTCTTGTTTTTGGGGTACAACGAGAGACTCCCTAGGGATTTCTCTAGCATGTTGATATGCTGATCTTAAAATGTATTGTGGGTAGCCTCTATCCATGAAACGCCTTCTCAGGTCCTGTGCTTCGCAGACAAAATCACCCCTCTCTGAACAGTTCCTCCTGAGGCGGAGATACTGCCCCCTCGCGATACCCTTTCAGGGGTCCCGGTTGGCAGCTCTCCCACCTCAGGAGAGAATTTGTTGCAGTAGATTTCCTATCCACTATGGTTTTAAGACTACCATCAGTCTTTTTGTGAATGGCTATGTTGAGGAAGGGTAGCGATGTTTTGTGGTATTCATAAGTAAATGTAAGGCCGATGTCATTCACATCCAGTGACCTTAAAAATTCCTCAAACTGCTGAACACTACCTTGCCAAAGGATAAAAATATAATCTATGTAGCGTGCCCATAGTAGAGCACACTCATAGTACTGTTCCTTGAAATCAACAAAAACTTGGGTGGCCTCCCACCAGCCCAGGGTCAGATTCGCATAACTGGGGGCACTAGGGCTCCCCATTGCGGTCCCTCTGAGCTGGTGGAAGAATTTCCCATTAAACAAAAAATAATTATGTGTAAGTGTGAATTTCAGCAGTTCGAGGACAAAGTCATTATGTGCCTTAAATTGATTGCCCCTAAATGCTAGGAAGTATGCGACAGCTTGCAATCCTATTTGGTGTGGTATAGAGGAATATAACGCCTCCACATCTATGCTGGTCAAGAGGGTGTCATTCTCTATTGTAATCCCTTCAAGTTTTTTGAGAAGGTCTGTCGTATCCCTAGTGTATGAGGGAAGTGCTTGTACAAAGTCCCTCAAAATCTGGTCAACGTAAATCCCTACATTCTGGGCCACACCTCCTATCCCTGCCAGAATTGGACGGGTTATGGCTTCTGCAGGAACAGGGATTTTTATTGACCGTCCCTGTTGGCTCCATCCATTCCCAGCTCATGCTATCAGGACCATATTTTTTAACTGCCACAACAACTATATCATGATCTTTTCAACTTTTAGGTTGTGATTTGTTTGGATTAATAAACATTTGAGTATATGTAAAACATTTCTAATTAACGTAAATGTGTGTTGTTACATGGTCATGATATTTTATGATTTTTTTCATATTAACTATGCTTTTATATTATTTATGTTACCTCTTCTTTGCACAGAAATACTGGGCTGTCTATTTCCAGCCTGGATTCACCTGTGAATGGGGAGGAGGACACATACCAGGATGCACCTCCCATATAGCGAGGTCCAGGCATTTGCTGTTCCCTATATAAGGCTTGTACATTCAGATGTTAGATGTATGACTAAGGCTCAGTTGGACATTACATCAAAGTTGGATCAGCATGTATTGTTGTTTCCCACTTTGATTTTGAGTGTGACTCCATATCCAGACCTCCATGGGTTGATAAATTTGATTTCCATTGATAATTTTTGTGCGATTTTGTTGTCAGCACATTCAACTATGTAAAGTCAAAAGTATTTCATACGATCAGTTCATTCATTCAGAACTAGGATGTGTTATCTTTTTAAATTTTTTTTTTTTAAACACATTATATTCGCATTTTCAGATAGACATAAAAGATAAATTAGAACAACAAATAGTAATAAACAATGTGCTTGCATTTAGAGTCCCGTAGAAACAGTGTTAATAGCAGTCGGGATTGTAATTCCGAGGAAGGGGATAGTTCACTGTAGGTGTCCACAAAAGTCCAGCATGGAGTAATCCGCTGGTAGTTAGTCCATATAGGGATTATTAGAATGAAACAAAGGTTAGCACAAACAGGGTATCAAAGTATCAAGAAAAAAGGATAAATGAAAAGACAAAAATAGCATAAATATCATCCCCCCCATTCTACCCCCCGACATTGATAAGGGGACCACGAGAATGCAAAGGAGGTAAGCGAAAGGCACCTAAAGTGTCACCCAGAGCTCCCAGGCAGTACCATTCTGTTGATCTAAATGGTCAGACTATGTCTGCACTTTCTGCTGGGGTGTAATGTGAAAGACCTTCCATTTGCTAAAAAAAATTGTGTGTTTATGTGACGCTCAGCATCAAGTCTGTCAACTCTACAGTACAATATTAACTGTGTTATAACCATTGCTAACGTCGGGGTGGTGGCAGACAACCAATAGGTGAACAAACAACGAAGCGCTACATGTAGAGCTATATGCACTAGAGGAGGAACCCGGGGCAGGACTGTCTGATCACCGTCCAGGGGTCTAAATTGATGGAAAAGCAGTGCTTTAGGAGTACAAAGTAAAGTCAAATTCTACATGTCCATGACAAAGGATAGAATCATTTGCCAATATGCTGCCTTAACCCCTTAAGGACCCAGCCATTTTACACCTTAGGACCCGGCCATTTTTTGCACATCTGACCACTGTCACTTTAAACATTAATAACTCTGGAATGCTTTTAGTTATCATTCTGATTCCGAGATTGTTTTTTCGTGACATATTCTACTTTAACATAGTGGTAACATTTTTTGGTAACTTGCATCCTTTCTTGGTGAAAAATCCCAAAATTTGATGAAAAATTTGAAAATTTTGCATTTTTCGAACTTTGAAGCACTCTGCTTGTAAGGAAAATGGATATTCCCCCCAAAAAATTTTTTATTCACATATACAATATGTCTACTTTATGTTTTCATCATAAAATTGACATGCTTTTACTTTTGTAAGACACCAGAGGGCTTCAAAGTTCAGCAGCAATTTTCCAATTTTTCACAAAATTTCCAAAATCACAATTTTTCAGGGACCAGTTCAGGTTTGAAGTGGATTTGAAGGGTCTTCATCTTAAAAATACCCCACAAATGACCCCATTATAAAAACTGCACCCCCCAAAGTATTCAAAATGACATTCAGTCAGCATTTTAACCCCTTAAGGACCCAGCCCAAATATACCTTAAGGACCCGGCCATTTTTTGAACATCTGACCACTGTCACTTTAAGCATTAATAACTCTGGGATGCTTTTACCTTTCATTCTGATTCCGAGATTGTTTTTTCGTGACATATTCTACTTTATGTTAGTGATAAAATTTTGTCGATACTTGCATCATTTCTTGGTGAAAAATTCCAAAATTTGATGAAAAAAATTGAAAATTTTGCATTTTTTTTACTTTGAAGCTCACTGCTTGTAAGGAAAATGGATATTCCAAATAAATTATACATTGATTCACATATACAATATGTCTACTTTATGTTTGCATCATAAAATTGACATGTTTTTACTTTTGGAAGACATCAGAGGGCTTCAAAGTTCAGCAGCAATTTTCCAATTTTTCACAAAATTTTCAAAATCAGAATTTTGCAGGGACCAGTTCAGTTTTGAAGTGGATTTGAAGGGCCTTCATATTAGAAATACCCCACAAATGACCACATTATAAAAACTGCACCCCTCAAAGTATTCAAAATGACATTCAGTAAGTGTGTTAACCCTTTAGGTGTTTCACAGGAATAGCAGCAAAGTGAAGGAGAAAATTCAAAATCTTCATTTTTTCCACTCGCATGTTCTTGTAGACCCAGTTTTTGAATTTTTACAAGGGGTAATAGATGAAAAATCCCCCCAAAATTTGTAACCCAATTTCTCTCGAGTAAGGAAATACCTCATATGTGTATGTCAAGTGTTCGGCGGGTGCACTAGAGGGCTCAGAAGGGAAGGAGCGACAATAGGATTTTGGAGAGGGAATTTTGCTGAAATGGTTTTTGGGGGGCATGTCACATTTAGGAAGCCCCTATGGTGCCAGAACAGCAGAAAACCCCAACATGGCATACCATTTTGGAAACTAGACCCCTCAAGGCACGTAACAAGGGGTCCAGTGAGCCTTAACACCCCACAGGTGTTTGACGACTTTTCGTTAAAGTCGGATGTGTAAATGAAAAAAAATTTTTTTCACTAAAGTGCAGTTTTTCCCCCAAATTTACCATTTTTACAAAGGGTAATGGGAGAAAATGCCCCCCCAAATTTGTAACCCCATCTCTTCTGAGTATGGAAATACCCCATGTTAGGATGTAAAATGCTTTGCGGGCAAACTACAATGCTCAGAAGAGAAGGAGTCACATTTGGCTTTTTGAAAGCAACTTTTGCTGAAATGGTTTTTTGGGGGCATGTCGCATTTAGGAAGCCCCTGTGGTGCCAGAACAGCAAAAAATACCCACATGGCATACTATTTTGGAAACTACACCCCTCAAGGAACGTAACAAGGGGTCCGCTGAGCCTTAACACCCCACAGGTGTTTGACGACTTTTCGTTAAATTTGGATGTGTAAATGAAAAATTATTTTTTTTTTACTAAAATGCAGTTTTTCCCCAAAATTTTACATTTTTACAAGGAGTAATAGGAGAAAATGACCCCCAAAATGTGTAACCCCATTTCTTCTGAGTATGGAAATACCCCATGTTAGGACGTAAAATGCTCTGCTGGCGAACTACAATGCTCAGAAGAGGAGGAGCGCCATTGAGCTTTTGGAAAGAGAATTAGTTTGGAATTGTAGTCAGGGGCCATGTGCGTTTACAAAGCCCCCCGTGGTGCCAGAACAGTGGAACCCCCCACATGTGACCCCATTTTGGAAACTACACCCCTCACAGAATTTAATAAGGGGTGCAGTGAGTATTTACACCCCACAGAACATTGGAACAGTGGGCTGTGCAAATGAAAAAGTTTATTTTTCATTTTTACGGACCACTGTTCCAAAAATCTGTCAGACATCTGTGGGGCATAAATTCTCAATGTACCCCTTATTACATTACGTGAGGGGTGTAGTTTCCAAAATGGGGTCACGTGTCGGGGGTCCATTGTTCTGGCACTATGGGGGCTTTGTAAACACATGTGGCCTTCAATGCCGGACAAATTTTCTCTACAAAATCCCAATGGCGCTCCTTCTCTTCTGAGCATTGTAGTTCGCCCGCAGAGCACTTTAAATTCACATATGGGGTATGTTCTTACTCAGAAGAGATGGGTTTACAAATTTGGGGGGGCTTTTTTCCTATTTCCCGATGTGAAAATGAAAAATTTAGGGTAACACCAGCATTTTAGTGAAAAAATATAATTTTTTTCATTTTCCCATCCAACTTTAATGAAAATTCGTCAAACACCTGTGGGGTGTTCAGGCTCACTATACCCCTTGTCACGTTCGGTGAGGGGTGTAGTTTCCAAAATGGGGTCACATGTGGGTATTATTTTTTTTTGCGTTTGTCAGAACCGCTGTAAAATCAGCCACCCCTGTGCAAATCACCAATTTAGGCCTCAAATGTACATGGTGCACTCTCACTCCTGAGCCTTGTTGTGTGCCCGCAGAGCATTTTACACCCACATCTGGGGTATTTCTGTACTCAGGAGAAATTGCGTTACAAATTTTGGGGGTCTTTTTTTCCTTTTACCGCTTGTGGAAATAAAAAGTATGGGGCAACACCAGCATGTTAGTGTAAAAAAATAAAAAAAATTTACACTAACAGGCTGGTGTAGCCCCCAACTTTTCCTTTTCACAAGCGGTAAAAGGAAAAAAAGCCCCCCAAAATTTGTAGTGTAATTTCTCCCGAGTACGGAGATACCCCATATGTGGCCCTAAACTGTTTCCTTGAAATATGACAGGGCTCCGAAGTAATAGAGCACCATGCGCATTTGAGGACTAAATTAGGGATTGCATAGGGGTATTCTACGCCAGTGATTCCCAAACAGGGTGCCTCCAGCTGTTGCTAAACTCCCAGCATGCCTGGACAGTCAGTGGCTGTCCAGAAATGCTGGGAGTTGTTGTTTTGCAACAGCTGGAGGCTCCGTTTTGGAAACCCTGCCGTACAAGACGTTTTAAATTGTTTATTGGGGGGGGGGACAGTGTAAGGGGGTGTATATGTAGTGTTTTACTCTTTATTAGGTGTTATTGTAGTGTAGTGTTTTTAGGGTACATTCGCACTGACGTGTTACGGTGAATTTCCCGCTAGGAGTTTGCACTGCGGCAAAAAATTTGACGCAGCCCAAACTTGAAGCAGGAAATTTACTGTAAACCCGCCTATGTGAATGTACCCTGTACGTTCACATGGGGGGGGCAAACCTCCAGCTGTTTCAAAACTACAACTCCCAGCATGTACTGACAGACCGTGCATGCTGGGAGTTGTAGTTTTGCAACAGCTGGAGGCACACTGGTTGGAAAACCTTCAGTTAGGTTCTGTTACCTAACTCAATATTTTCCAACCAGTGTCCCTCCAGCTGTTGCAAAACTACAACTCCCAGCATGTGCTAATCACCGAAGGGCATGCTGGGAGATGTAGTTATGCAATAGCTGGAGGTACCCAACTACAACTCCCAGCATGCCGAGACAGCTGTTTGCTTTCTGGGCATGCTGGGAATTGCAGTTTTGCAACATCTGGAGAGCTACAGTTTTTAGACCACTGCACAGTGATCTCCAAACTGTGGACCTCCAGATGTTGCAAAACTACAACTCCCAGCATGTCCAGACAACAAACAGCTATGTGGGCATGCTAGGAGTTGTAGTTTTGCAACATCTGGAAGGATATAGTTTAGAGACCACTGTACAGTGGTCTCAAACTGCAGCCCTCCAGCTGTTGCAAAACTACATATTCCAGCATGCCCAAACAGCTGTCTGGGCATGCTGGGAGTTGTAGTTTTGCAACATCTGGAGGGCTACAGTTAGAGACCACGGTCTCAGACTGTAGCCCTCCAGATCTACTTACCGGCTTCCGTAGGATCCCGGCAGCCGTCCTCTTCAGACGCACGTGACGCCGCCCGCCGATCAACGTCACCGCAGCCTCCGGACGGGTAAGTGGACGTCGGCGCCCGGTCCCCTTCGGTTCCCCGTTCTGCCCCGCCTATTGTGGGAGGGCAGGACGGGGAAAACGAAAGTTAACCCCCCCGCCCCCGGTCTGCTATTGGTCGTCGCCTCTGACGATCAATAGCAGACCAATAGCAGGGATAGGAGGGGTGGCAACCCTGCCACCTCACTCCTATGCCTACAGGGGGATCGTGGGTGTCTTGGACAACCGCGATCCCCCTTCTATTCCGGGTCACAATAGACCCGTATGACCCGGAATCGGCGCAAATCGCAAGTGTAAATTCACTTGCGATTTGCGCCGATCGCCGACGTGGGGGGGTCTGATGACCCCCCTGGGCATTTGCACGGGGTGCCTGCTGATAGATATCAGCAGTCACCCCGGCCTGGTCCCCGCCCAGCGCGCGGCGGGGACCGAAATTCCCACGGGCGTATGGATACGCCCTGGGTCCTTAAGTACCAGGACGTCAAGGCGTATCCATACGCCCTAGGTCCTTAAGTGGTTAACCCTTTAGGTGTTTCACAGGAATAGCAGCAAAGTGAAGGAGAAAATTCACAATCTTCATTTTTTACACTCGCATGTTCTTGTAGACCCAATTTTTGAATTTTTACAAGAGGTAAAAGGAGAAAATGTATACTTATATTTGTAGCCCTTATATTTCTCTTGAGTAAGCACATACCTCATATGTCTATGTAAATTGTTCGGCGGGCGCAGTAGAGGGCTCAGAAGCGAAGGCGCGACAAGGGGATTTTGGAGAGTACGTTTTTCTGAAATGGTTTTTGGGTGCCAGAACAGGAAAAAAAACACATGGCATACCATTTTGGAAACTAGACCCCTTGAGGAACGTAACAAGGAATAAAGTGAGCCTTAATACCCCACAGGTGTTTCACGACTTTTGCATATGTAAAAAAATTAAAAAAAATTTCACTAAAATGTGTGTTTCCCCCCAAATTTCACATTTTTGCAAGGGTTAATAGCAGAAAATACCCCCCAAAATTTGTAACCCCATCTCTTCTGAGTATGGAGGTACCCCATAAGTTGACCTGAAGTGCACAATGGGCGAACTACAATGCTCAGAAGAGAAGGAGTCATATTTGGCTTTTTGGGAGCAAATTTTGCTCGGGGGCATGTCGCATTTAGGAAGCCCCTATGGTGCCAGGACAGCAAAAAATACCCACATGGCATACCATTTTGGAAACTAGACCCCTTGAGGAACGTAACAAGGAATAAAGTGAGCCTTAATACCCCACAGGGGTTTCACGACTTTTGTATACAAAAAAAAAAAAAAAACATTTTCACTAAAATGTGTGTTTCCCCCCCAAATTTCACATTTTTGCAAGGGTTAATAGCAGAAAATACCCCCCAAAATTTGTAACCCCATCTCATCTGAGTATGGAGCTACCCTATAAATTGACCTGAAGCGCACTACGGACGAACTACAATGCTCAGAAGAGAAGGAGTCATATTTGGCTTTTTGAGAGCAAATTTTGCGCGGGGGGCATGTTGCATTTAGGAAGCCCCTATGGTGCCAGGACAGCAAATAACCCCCACATGGCATACCATTTTGGAAACTAGACCCCTTGAGGAACATAACAAGGGGTACAGTGATCATTTACCCCCCACTGGTGTCTGTCAGATCTTTGGAACAGTGGGATGTACAAAATTTTTAATTTGCACAGCCCACTGTTCCAAATATCTGTCAGACACCAGTGGGGTGTAAATTCTCACTGCACCCCTCATTACATTCCGTGAGGGGTGTAGTTTCCGAAATGGGGTCACGTGTTTTTTTTTGCGTTTGTCAAAACCGCTGTAACAATCAGCCACCCCTGTGCAAATCACCTCAAATGTACATGGTGCACTCTCCCTTCTGGGCGTTGTTGTGCGCCCCCAGAGCACTTTACGCCCACATATGGGGTATCTCCATAGTCGGGAGAAATTGCATTACAAATTTTGGGGGGCTTTTTTCCCTTTTACCTCTTGTCAAAATGAAAAGTATAGGGCAACACCAGCATGTTAGTGTAAAAAATATATTTTTTTTACACTAACATGCTGGTGTAGACCCCAACTTCACCTTTTCATAAGGGGTGAAAGGAGAAAAAGCCCCCCAAAATTTGTTAGGCAATTTCTCCCGAGTACGGCGATACCCCATATGTGTCCCTAAACTGTTGCCTTGAAATACGACTGGGCTCCAAAGTGAGAGCGCCATGTGCATTTGAGGCCTGAATTAGGGATTTGCATAGGGGTGGACATAGGGGTATTCTACGCCAGTGATTCCCAAACAGGGTGCCTCCAGCTGTTTCAAAACTCCCAGCATGCTTGGACAGTCAACGGCTGTCCGGCAATACTGGGAGTTGTTGTTTTGCAACAGCTGGAGGCTCCATTTTGAAAACAGTGGCGTACCAGACGTTTTTCATTTTTATTGGGAGGGGAGGGGGGCTGTGTAGGGGTATGTGTATATGTAGTGTTTTTTACTTTTTATTTTATTTTGTGTTAGTGTAGTGTAGTGTCTTTAGGGTACAGTCACACGGGCGGGGGATTACAGCGAGTTTCCCGCTGCGAGTTTGAGCTGCCGTGCAAAATTTGCTGCATCTCAAACTTGCAGCCTGATACTCACTGTAAGCCCCCTGCCCATATGAATGTACCCTGTACCCTGGGGGGGGAATCTCCAGCTGTTGCAAAACTACAACTCCCAGCATGCACAGTCTATCAGTGCATGCTGGTAGTTATAGTTTTGCAACAGCTGGAGGCACACGGGTTGGGAAACGCTGAGTTAGGAAACAGACAATGTTTCCCAAACAGTGTGCCTCCAGTTGTTGCAAAACCACAACTTCCAAACATTCTCAGGCATGCTGGAAGTAGTAGTTCGGCAACATCTTTAGAGCCAGATGTTGCCGAACTACAACTCCCAGCATGCTTGAAGTTGTAGATTTGCAACATCTGGAGGACTACAGTTTGCAGACCACTAACACAGTGGTTCCCAATCTGTGCCCTTCCAGATGTTGCAAAACTACAACTCCCAGTATGCCAAAACTGTCCAGGCATGCTGGGAGTTGTAGTTCTGCAACATCTGAAGGGCCAGATGTTACAGAACTACAACTCCCAGCATGCCTGGACAGTAAGGGCATGCTGAGGATGTGTAGTTTTGCAACATCTGGAAGGGCACAGTGGTCTCCAAACTGTGGACCTCCAGATGTTGCAAAACTGCAACTCCCAGCATGCCCAGACGCCAAAGGCTGTCTGGGCATGCTGGGAGTTGTAGTATACAGGGTCCCAATACAGCAATGCATGTCGCTTTACGGCGACATGCATTGCTGTAAAGGGCCTGACCGCGGCTGAAGATCCACTCACCTGTCGCCGCCGCCGTCTTCATCATCGCCGGGATCCGGGTCTTCAGGGACTAGGTAAGTACCGGGGCTGGGCCCCAGCACTCCCCCGTCCCCCGCCGCGTCCTGCGGTCTTCCTCCCGTCCTCTCCGGACTTCCAGGGGCCGGGCAGGGCGGGAGTAAGTAACCGCCCCCCCCCCCCTGCTAACCGACGGATCGCAGGGGATAGGAGGAGGTGGCAGGCTTGCCACCTCGCTCCTAGCCTCCAGCATGGTCCTGGCTGTCTGTGACAGCCGGGATCATGCAAAATTACCGGGCGGTCGGGTCCCAGAGACCCGATCAGCCCGGTATCGCCGCAGATCGCAGGGGCGATTTCCCTAGCTATTTGCGGCGACATGGGGGCCCCCCTCGGTGTTTGCCCTGGATCCCTGCTGAAGAATTTCAGCAGGGATCTGCTTCCGATCTCCGCCAGGTGAGCGGCGGAGACCAGGAAAAGACCATGACGTATGCATACGTCATGGGTCCTTAAGACCCAGGGTGTGATGACGTATGCATACGTCATGGGTCCTTAAGGGGTTAAAGGAGCAGGTCCAGACATTGTGCCAAAGGTTAGTCAGGGGGTAGAACATTTGGAGCGGCCCGGGCCGTTATCCTGTCAGGAAAGTCAAGGGACGGTAGGAAATTTAACCCATAGAGCGCCCTATGTGCAAGCTTGTATGTTTCATGCCATCGTTCATTAACGATACAACAGCAAATTATTTCCCAACCCCAAAAATACATTCAGAAATGTCATCATCCGGTATCCAGGAGGACCAGGAGGAAAATAGGTTGTCCGGGTCTATTTTAAGTAGCACTTTCCTAATGACCTGGTATATTGAGGAAATAGAGATTTTACGCGGCCTGTCGCCAATCAAATAATCTAAGGCGTGGTCAGGGGACTCCTTATCAAGATTCCTCAGCCGACTAGCAAAAAAAGAGTATAGTTAGTTCAGGGGGAGCACATGGGAAGGAGGGAGTTCAAATTTAGTCAATAGAGATGACGGAGACAGACTGCTTTTAGTTTGCCTATCTATGAATTCCCGAGCTGATCTCAGACCCTTTTCTGCCCACAGTGTACGTTTCCTAAGGGAGACACCTTGAGTGGCCTCCGGATGGCGAGACAAGGGGGGATACTTGGAAACTAGAAAGGGAAGGCGGAATAGCTTCTGGACCTCCCTCCATGCGACTATGGTGTCTCGTAAAAGAAAATAATGTTTCACCAGAGGTGGTAATTTGGAATAAGTTGTGTGGAGAAGGGCCGACAGATTCCATGGGGATGCCAAGTCCGTTTCTGTCCCATAGTTGGCATGAAAGGTGGAGCCGGGGTTCCCTTTAACCGATAATCTAAACAAACAAGCTGTGTTGTAGCCTCGAACATGAGGAAAGCTAAGTACCCCCTCCTGTTTACTCAACATCAGCTTCTGAAGCACTACACGCGGTCGTTGGAGTCAGCAAAAACCCTGCCAAGGGCCGGAAAGAGTTTGGCCTTATAAAATTCCCCGGAATAACCATCCAGGCCTTACCATTACATAGATGTCGCACAAAATCTCTAACTTCCTCCTCAGTGATGGGGGCGTTGAGAATATCCCGCTGGTCGTCTGTCAGCATGGGCATTTCTATGCCACGTAAAAACCGTTTGCTGTGGGAGAGATCAGAAGGAGAGTCGTTATATACGGTAGATTAGAGTAGAAATTGGCCAGGATCTTATTAATAAGGTGGGGATTAGATTGACACTCTTTCAATGTCACTATGTAGGACCGTGGGTATCGCCATTTCGCCAGGCACTCCATGAGGCGACCTGCCTTATTACCAAAACTAAATAGGTCTACCTCGAATTAGGACTGCCTGAAACATTCTCGTTGATCAAGCCATAATTTGAAATGAGACCTAGCAGCTTTCCATTCCTCCCTGTTCCTTCATTTGGGGAATGCAAGAAACGGGCATACGCTTCCCTCAGTTTGTCACTAGCCAAAGCAAATTGGGTAAGGGATTCGCGCTTTAGGGCAGGCAAATGAGTTATCAATCTACCTCGCATTACCGCCTTCCCTGCGTCCCAGAATAATTTTGGGTCACATTTAAGCTCATCAGTTTGGGCACAATATTCCAGCCACCATGCCCTAAGCTGGTCAACAAAAGAGTCATCTCTGGTTAAGAGCGAGGGGAATCTCAACAGAATATCAGTCCCCTTAGGGAAGGAAGGTTGAATCACTAACATAACTGGGGCATGGTCTGAGAGCGCCAGTTCTCCAATGTCCACAGTACAAACCCGATGGCCAAGGCCAGAACTAAGGAAAAAATTATCTATTTGAGACCACGAACCATGGACATTGGAATAGTGGGTAAACTCACGGTCATCAGGGTGACACAATGGCCAAGCATCTTTGAGGTCTAGTTGTTCCAGAAATGAGGGAAGCACACAGTCCCTAGACCTAACGGGCAATGGGGTTGGAGATGAGCTCTTCCTGTCAACTAACGGGTCCAACACTGAGTTATAGTCGCCCCCCAATATTTTCACAGGAGTGATATCTCCCTTAATCCTATCTGCTAAGTCCCTAAAAAACGGCTATTGTCCCTATTGGGTGCATAGATATTATAAATACTGAGCAGTTCCCCGTTATGGTGTAATATGAAATTCAACAGTCTGCCATCAGTGTCAGTGGCATGGGCTACAAAAGTAAATGGAAAGGACTTGGGGATGAGTGTAAGGACCCCTGCCCTACCGTCTGTAGCTGAAGAACCATAGACATGTCCCACCCATTGTAGCTGCATCCAGAAAAGTCAGTCTGATAAATGGGTTTCCTGTAATAACACTATATCTGGGCGGAATTTCTTCAGAAAACGTAAAAATAACCTCTGTTTATGTGGAGAGCGGAGGCCTTTCACGTTCCAGGTGATCAACGTGACCATGGCGAAAATCCGACAAGAAATACACTAATACATAAATTATTGGGCGGTAAAATGGGAGAACGGGGAGGTAGATGCAGCAGCAAAGGGCACAACATGGCTAATACCCAGGGGACCCAGCAATAAATTACATACAGAATTACAAAATGCAGCACAATCAAATTAATAACACCGTCCCCGATAAGGGGTTGGTACAGAATATAAACATTAACATAAACATAAGTGAAGGCACAAGAAGGCCACTAAAAATCAAAAAACCCAAAGAGAGTCAAAGATGACAATGCTCTCAACCTAGGTAAGGGACTTCCTTTTTTCGGTCAACATAGGGGAGAGAGAGGGAACAGCCGTCCATAAAAAGTAGACAGTGGTTCCACTCCCTGATCCCCGGCAATGCCCACTAGAGCGTCTCTGGCGCCATGTAAATATTATCAAGGCACAAAATGTAGCATCTGTAGGGATGGGGTAAAACAGTCAGCTGGATCCAGAAAAAAAAATAGGGGATAAAAACAAAAAGGGGGATGAGAGAGAGGTTACAGGATTCACAACAAAACATACAATCTGAGTTTTCAGAACAAGGGGGGAAAATCTGGAGAAGTCCTACCAGAATATCTGTAGCAAGGAATGTCAATCAGGAGAAGAATGACGGTCGCTGCCATAACCCCGTCGTGGGGAGCGGAGCCTCTTGCTGTGGTCTCTGCGATCAGGAGAGTAGGCAGAGGTCCTCGGAGCCGATCTGGAGCAACGGGCCTCTCTGTGAGAGCGGGATCTGCGACCTGTGTGTCGAGAGGAGCGTTGCGATGAAGACGAAGAGCCCAGAAGATGGTCCAGGGATGATGCTGCTGCCTCCGGAGTCTTGTAAACCGAGATGTTGCTGTCAGGATGAAACATCCTCAGGATCGCTGGGTATTGAAGCTGAAAACGATAATTGGCCTTGAAAATTGGCCAATGCGTTTTGCCACTTCCGCCGAATAGTCCTCAAAAAGCAATAGGCGCCTGCCATGAAGTATAAACGGTTGAGATAAGCGCTAGTAGGCCTGGAGAACTTCTACTTTGTCATTGAAGTCCAGAAAGCGGAGGATGACTTGTCGCAGGCGATTCCCCAATGCCGCCGGGAGATCCTGAGAAGAGGCAGGGGCCGAGCCTATACGGTGGGCTCTTTCCACACAGCATAGGTGACTCAGGCCAAGAGCTTTTGGAATGTCGCGCTTGCAGAAACATTGCAGGTCAGGGGGCGCCACCGACTCCTTCACCCCCACTATGCGAAGATTATTGCGTCTCTACCTGTTCTTCAGGTCCTACAATTTTTCAGACACTCTCAGTGCTGCCTCAGTACGGCTTAAGCGTTGCAGTACATCAGTGTCAGTGTCTTCCAAGTGCGACACCTGCGTCATGCGCTGGGCAACCTTTTCAGCAATGAGCTGGTAATCAATATGTCTAACCTCCCCTGAGAGAGCTGGGCTGTCCTGGGAGGGTGAGGGTACAGTCTCATCCTGGGAGAAGAGGACAGATGCAATGTCCTCTGTGGAGAGGACAGGGTGGCTCACCTCCATTTCAGTCCCTGGTGGCAGTGGCTGAGGAGCTGCTGCTGTGCTAGCTCCTCCTTGCAGGGGCCTGTCAGCATGCTTGGCTGGAGGCTGAGGGACAGCAGGTGCGGCCGCCATCTTGGATGCGCCGCGCTTGCGAAGATTCTGCCGGTGGCTGTGAGGCCGACACGCCGCCCTTCTGCAGATAGCTATCCATCCCTGCAGGATTGTGGGAGCTCTGTGCAGCAAGTGGGATGCCCGGCGAGCATTGTGTGGCAGGAACGATGCAGGTACGTGCCTAGGGGTCGAGGTAGCGGGAGCTCACTGCCACTGCCACCTACTTTGGCCGCGCCGTAACCTGAAGTCCGCATGTGTTATCTTAATGTTCCCTTATTTTTTTTGAGCAGTGTATTTATTCCACTGTGGAGAACAAGGAATACTAGCTATGACTAAAAATATAGACTTGAACTCATCCCATGCCTTCTGTATTCTAGTGCATATTGAAAATGTCTTAAACATCCCTTGTGAAAAAATGCGCATTTCTAATAGTTCCATAATGTTGCATGAACCTGATCAACACTTTTGTGTAACCAAATAATTGAAAGAAACCCCTATGGAACCACAAATATACCAAAGCTAATCCTCCATATAGTAGTCCCTAAAGCTGAACTTTCCAAACTTTTAATGTTGGTGACTTCCTTTTCACACATGCATAGTATGATGCCGCTACTGCCAATTGCACATATCGCGCTGCAGCATTACAAATGTGGCTGTTACCCACCTGTGCCACTTCATCCCCTTCCTTGCTTCCTCCGTGTGCCACCTCAGCCCCCTCTCTTTTTCTGACCCTGTGCCACTTTATGCCCCCACCCTTGATCCCCTGTACCAATTTACCCCCCCCCCCCTTTGTTTCCCCTTGTGCCACTGCATTCCCCTCACTTGTCTCTGCCTTTGCCATCTCATCCCCCTTTGAGAAGTTTATAATTTTTTTTTAAATAATTTCTTAGGAAACTGTATAGGGGGTGCATTAAATCCCTAAAGGTCACACAACGTACATGTATGTGGCTGTGCCCTGGGGCACTGCGCAGTTCCGCGATCACTGTGTCATATGCATAGCACTGTTCAGTATTTCAATCTAAAGATTGCAATAAATAGTCTCCTGTGGGGACAAAAAAGTGTAAAAAAAAAAAGTTTAAAAAAGAATTAAATAAAAGTGAATAAGCCCCTCCCTCAATAAAACATAAATTCCCCTCTTTTTCCATTTTACAAAACAAAATTTAAGAAAAAAAAGCAACATATTTGGTATCACCATGTGCATAAATGTCTAAGCCATTAAAATAAAATGTGTATGATACTGCACGGTGAATAGCGTAAACGTAAAAAAAAATTCAAATAAATTAAAAGTACACAAGTGATGCTTTTAGTCACATCAAATACCAGAAAAAATGTTTATAATGAAAAGTGATCAAAAAATCATATATGCAAACATACATACACACGTGGTACCAATAAAAACTACAGATCACTGCATAAAAGATGCACCCACATATAGCTCCGTATTCAAAAAATGA
Source organism: Hyla sarda (assembly GCF_029499605.1). NCBI lineage: Eukaryota > Metazoa > Chordata > Amphibia > Anura > Hylidae > Hyla > Hyla sarda. Next base: position 93,374,051 of record NC_079190.1, read on the forward strand.
GAAAGTTATAAACAGACTTAGTTAAAAAAGTTTGAGTATTTTAAAAATAAAAGTAGTACAATAAAAAATTATGTAAACATGGGTATCGTTATAATCTTTACCCACAGAATATAAAGAACATGTCAGTTTTACCATAACATGTACAGTGTAAAAACAAAACCTCCCAAAAATTGCAGTATTGTAATATTTATTTGCTTATGCCGTGCATTTTATGGTAAAATTAAAGTTGTCATTACAAAGTACAATTGGTCCCCCAAAAAACAAGCCCTGAGGGGAGACAACCAACAGCCTGGTGATATTGTGACCCTGCTTCCTGTAAGGCCAGTTTCACTCTAGCGTAAAATGTATGCATTTTTGCATTCCTATTATGGCTGCAAGTCACTGGTCAGTCCAGGTCATCAGATGTGTGGTTAGGCTGGGACCTGCGGCAGTAATACAAATGCAAAAATGCATCTGTATTACGAGAAACCGTCCCTAGTAGAGTTTTTTAATTTGGATTGAAGTTGTTGTGGGAAGTCAGCTTAGTGCCCCCTACCAAAAAAACATATTTTAACATGCTTTGTAAGAGCTGTATCATTCCTACAGCATGACAACCACGGCAAAAAAATTAAGGACTGTCCCTGTGAAAAACCACATTGCAGTACCACACATAAAACTATTAGTAGGATAAGGGATAAGTTTATGTATCTTATATGTTACTCTATAGTGGGAATCAAGAGGCAGGAGTTCATTTGGTGCACTGAGATAGGACTCAGAGTAAGTGCAGTGATGAGCCTTGGCCCCCTCTGTCTGCAGAGACAGCGACATCATGGGAAGCCTCTTTGAATAGGAGAATTGAAAAAAATCCCCATCCCCCTCAAGTACTTATCTAAGAAAATGTATACTCTACTCACCAATATGGTTTATGCTTGAGACAGGTTAGCTTTCATGGGGGCATGGCCTGTAATTATTAGTAGGGCTTACATAGAAAAAACATTTAGTTGCTTTGTTACTTTATATCAATAATAAAAAAAAAATTTTGTTTTCTAATGTTTTTTACTTTATATGTTGCACTGTAAAAATCTGTTGAATTCCTCATAGATCTCCACTCTCTTTGGATAAGTCACCAATCCCTTTTTTGTTTTCTTCTGGATCAACACTACAGTATATTAGGTTTAAGTAGATGGAATAATTCATTCTTTAAGGGTATGAGCCAGTTGGCACCGCCTTCTTGATTGAGAATTCCATCTTTATTACATACTTAAAGGAGTACTTCATTGTAAGACAATTTATCCCCAATCCACAAGTGTCTCATCGCAGGAGAACCGATGGGACCCCCTGCGATCTTCTGCTCAGCACCCAGCTCTCTATGTGCATGGAGCGATCTCTGCTCTGTGCAAGGAGACTGTCGATATATCTCTATGGAAGGGCCTGAGATACACAATCGCTGTGAATCTTGCGCTCCCATAGAGATGCATGGAGGGTGCGCGTCGGCCACCGCTTTGTGCGGGGGTCCACACAGCTCCGTGCATGGGAGAGTCGGAGTGATGTGCAGGAGATTGTCCATGACCCCCCGATAAGACACTTATCCCCTATCCTGCGGATAGGGTATTAGTTGTCTTTCACTGCAGTACCCCTTTAAAAAGTGGATGATATCCAGAATACATGGCTTTTCTAACTGATATTAATGTAAAATAACTCATACAGTGAAACTACACAGCTGTTGCAGGAATATGTTTTCGCAGTGGTAAAACTGAATATCAGGGTGTTTTTCATGTGCTACATGGCCATGCTGTGGCCACTATGTGTGGCTCTATTCTCAATGCTACTGGCTGGATTGTTGGCGCACAGGTATACTGTATAATGATAAGTAATGGTCTTAAGTGGACATAAGTGTGTGCAATGTAAATTGCAGGTAACATTTCTGCAGCTTTTCATGATCGGCTAAGTAGTAAGTGAAATTATATTTGTATCTTATTATAGTATAGTATGGTAAATATTTCCTGTTTTTTCTTTGGAGGTATTAAAAAGAAATGCATGTTAGACTAGATTCACAATGTGTTGAGGCAGACCACCTGAGAAATACTGACATATACCATGGAGCACTCACAGCAGGCCCATCTACTAGTAAATACGACCATTTCTCAAACATATATACAATGTTTGGTACAATTAACTCAATATCCCGCTGTGTGCATGACTCATTATATATTGACACACCTTTTTGCCGGTATTTACCAGAAAACCCGTTCTCCTTTCTTTAATGGCTACACAGTTTTGCGGAATAAGTTCCTTCACAGCCATTAATTACACAAGGATTACACAAAATATTTCAGCGCTCATTTTTACAAGCATGCGCCAAAAAGTTCTGCATACCAGTATGATGGGACATGTCACTTATGCCAAGTCTATTGTTCAGAAGAGCATTGGCTTCCGATTAGGCCTATTGAATGGGTCTAACCTGTGGCCATAAAATCTGTGGCTACCCCCATTCCCCTTGACAGTAATGCAATCTGCATGGAATTCCACCAAAAGAATAAACATGTTTTTTCTGCGATTTTCCAAAGTTGCAATAAAAATGCAATAGCACCTTTTTTTTGCCTTAATTATGGGAAAATCAATGCAAAAGCATAAACATAAGAACAACAAGAAATGCAATGTGTCAACACAGTATCAGTGAAGGTGTATACTTTATATCTTGATCCCATAAATGTAGCAGTAGTACACTGCTCAAAAAAATTAAGGGAACACTAAGATAACACATCCTAGATCTGAATGAATGAACTAATCGTATGAAATACTTTCGTCTTTACATAGTTGAATGTGCTGACAACAAAATCACACAAAAATTACCAATGGAAATCAAATTTATCAAGCCATGGAGGTCTGGATATGGAGTCACACTCAAAATCAAAGTGGAAAACCACACTACAGGCTGATCCAACTTTGATGTAATGTCCTTAAAACAAGTCAAAATGAGGCTCAGTAGTGTGTGTGGCCTCCACGTGCCCGTATGACCTCCCTACAACGCCTGGGCATGCTCCTGATGAGGTGATAGATGGTCTCCTGAGGGATGTCCTCCCAGACCTGGACTAAAGCATCTGACAACTCCTGGACACTCTGTGGTGCAACGTGGCGTTGGTGGATGGTGCGAGACATGATGTCCCAGATGTGCTCAATCTGATTCAGGTCTGGGGAACGGGCGGGCCAGTCCATAGCATCAATGCTTTCCTCTTGCAGGAACTTCTGACACACTCCAGCCACATGAGGTCTAGCATTGTCTTGCATTAGGAGGAACCCAGGGCCAACCGCACCAGCATTTGATCTCACAAGGGGTCTGAGGATCTCATCTCGGTACCTAATGGCAGTCAGGCTACCTCTGGCAAGCACATGGAGGGCTGTGCGGCCCCCAAAGAAATGCCACCCCACATCATTACTGACCCACCGCTAAACCGGTCATGCTGGAGGATGTTGCAGGCAGCAGAACGTTCTCCACGGCACGTCACGTCTGTCACATGTGCTCAGTGTGAACCTGCTTTCATCTGTGAAGAGCACAGGGCGCCAGTGGCACATTTGCCAATCTTGGTGTTCTCTGATGGTTTGAGTGGACACATGCACGTTTGTGGCCTGCTGGAGGTCATTTTGCAGGGCTCTGGCACTGCTCCTCCTGCTCCTTCTTGCGTAAAGGCAAAGGTAGCGGTCCTGCAGCTGGGTTGTTGCCCTCCTACGGCCTCCTCCACATCTCCTGATGTACTGGCCTGTTTCATGGTAGCGCCTCCATGCTCTGGACACTACGCTGACAGACACAGCAAACCTTCTTGCCAAAGCTTGCATTAATGTGCCATCCTGGATGAGCTGCACTACCTGAGCCACTTGTGTGGGTTGTAGACGCCGTCTCATGCTACCACTAGAGTGAAAGCACCACCAGCATTCAAAAGTGACCAAAACATCAGCCAGGAAGCATAGGAACTGAGAAGTGGTCTATGGTCACCACCTGCAGAACCACTCCTTTATTGGGGGTGTCTTGCTAATTGCCTATAATTTCCACCTGTTGTCTGTTCCATTTGCACAACAGAATGTGAAATTGATTGTTAATTGTTGAATGTTGCTTCCTGAGTGGACAGTGTGTTTTCACAGAAGTGTGTTTGACTTGGAGTTACATTGTGTTGTTTAAGTGTTCCCTTTATTTTTTTGAGCAGTGTATATTGATCTGGGGGGGGGGGTCTGTGAGGTAGCAGGGGTGATCTGATAGGTTATAATGTCATCCTCTAGTTCACAGGAAGTCAGCTGACCCAGGACTGACTTCTTTCCATCATATTAAACATTATAACTTTCTGTGAGTCAGGCTGGTGATCACATGGCCAAATTACAGTAATGAATCACATAGATGCAGCTGCGCTGGATAAAAAAATGTTGCTGTATATTTTACTAAAGGGACATGGTCCTCCCTTTGTGTATTATGCAGCCTATGCTTATGGGATGTGGAAAGGTTCATTGCATGTTTCCATTCCTGTAGTTACACCTTTTTGCACAGGGAATGCTCTGCATTTGCGCAGAATGAACTTTCCCGTTGGCCATTAACAAACTGCTTTTATCTGCAGTCAGTCTATAGTCTGTCTCAGCTTGCCCGTCAGATTGGTTTCGGCCGCACCGTGTGATCCTTGCCTTAGGACCATTGGTTTCTATACATTACAGGTTAGTAAGTGAAAAAACATCATAGTTGTAACGGCTGTAGCCCTACAGCAGCCCAGATATAGATGTTCTTAACATTTGTCCTTTGGTGGAATACATTTCTTAATGTTATACAGGAGGGAAATGGTTGAGTAAAGAACCACAGAAACCTGACAGATCACATTAAAGGCAGGGGGAAATGTCAAGGGAGGATAGACACTTCAAAAAAACTCAACATGAATGCACTGACGATCAAATGGGACATCAATGATGAATCTGAGGGTTTTTTGAATTGTTTCAAAATTAGAACAGAAATAGAAGCCTTGATGCGGATATATACAGAGCCTCAACGTCACATTATATGATTTGGGAATTTCCCACATTCTTTTCACTCTATGTCACAGTAATGTGGATTATGAGCTGCAGTTTAGCAATCATAAGTAACCATGACTAGTACTGTATATATATACCAAGACCCCAGTATATCAGCTGGTCACGCATCCTCTTTGTCCAGCTGTAGGTTTGCACTGTTGAGAGTTGCAGTTTACATGAATTTTATACGTTATGCATCTCGAACTTAGTAAGGTTGTCAGATGTAAACCACATAATCACTACAGTATGTCAAGAAATAACAGAACGTATATTTTAAGCACAAAAATAAAGTATATATATATAATTTATTTACCATATATATCTATTTATAATATATTGATAAAGGTCTGTGAGAGATCGCAGAAATGTCTCACTTTGTTATGCTGAGGTTGCAGTAAACTCACTTTATTTGGATGGAACCTTGTGTGCTGTGGTCCTGTGTGCGGTGTATGTCACAGAGTGGTCCCAGCGCTGATGTAGAGAGGATAGACTGGGCAATGCGAACCCCAGCCACGTCTACCCGACTGTTGCTGACCGGCTAAACAACTACCGTATTTATTTTCGGCTAATAAATCATGGAAAAGTGCAGCCGAAGGTATAGCTGCATTGAGTTTGTTATCAACAGTACTGTGATGGTAGTAGTCTGGGGGGGGGGTAAAAAAATTGGTGACAGTTGCGCTTTAAGGTACATTGGTCACTTGTTTTACTGTCAAATTTGTTGTGGATTTATTGTGGATTTTTGCCTATTGGTTTCAATGGGGTAGTCAAAAACTGCATGAAGTCTGAGGTCTTGACAAAAATCCATAACTGTGGTAGTGAACTACATTGACTTTTTGTCTTGAAAATATTGAAAATTTTGCCCCCCAGTTTGAATCAATTCTGCATCAAAACCCATACGATTTCATACAGATTTTCTGCTGTGAATTTCGTTTTGTAAGGGTACGTTCAGGGTATTTTATGCTGTAGATCCGCCGCTGAAGGACCCCTACAGGGGGCCTTTAAATGTGCCTGCTGGGAGCGGCAATACGCTGCTACGAGCATACACACTGCTGCGATGTGTGAGTTGTACATCACGGCCGCTTCCCCCCCCTCCGCCGAGAGCAGCCGCGATGTGCTAGTATACTGTGCATGTGTGCGGCGACTCGCACATCGCGGTGTGTCTGCTCGTAGTGGTGGTTTGCCGCTCCCAGCAGGCACCTGTAAAGGCAGCATACAGCGATCCTTCAGCGGCGGATCCCCAGCTCACACGAGCTGGGGATCCGCTCGTGTGAACATACCCTTAATATGGATATTCCACAGTGGAAAATCTGCAGCATGTGGCCATGCCCTAAGGCTGAGTTCACACTGTGGAATTTCTGAGCAGAATTTCTGCAGGAGATCAAGCCGGCGGCACTTGGACCTTGTGGACAGTATTGCCATCCCCATAGATGTCAATGCATTTTTGAGCAGATCTCCCAAAAGATCCACCCAGAAATGCATTGCCGTCTATGGGGACAGCAATGCAGTCTGCGCGGTCCTAGTGCCGCCGGCTCGATCTCCGGCAGAAAAACTGCTCAGAAATTCCACAGTGTGAACCTAGCCTAAGGGATTTCTTGGCACATACCTGCACGTTGTTTTCGATGGTAATAAACACCACCGTTCACAATGTTACTTGCAGCTCCTATTTTTTGTGCATGCATTTAAAATGTGCTTTTTGAAAGACACCTTTGCATTCTTAGACCCTGTTAAGACTATGGAGAATCCACGTGAAATATGAATGAGGAATTATGTATGGATTCCACCTTGCAGCACACTTCCATTGACTTAATAGGAATTCCACTGCTGTGTTTACAAAATGGAAGTCCCGCAGTGGAATTTCCAACCAGGAGTTGGACTCCTCAATCTTTGGATGAATTCTGCCTGAGAAGTCCCGTTTGTCAAAGGGATGGTGCTTATATCCGCAGAAAATGCCACTGCCACTCCAATTTCCACATACATTTCCCCAGTAATAACATACCCTTAGGGCTCATGCACAGCAGATTATTTTTACCCACAGAAATTCCGATGCAACAGCATCCTGTTTTTTTTCAGTGGGATTCTGCTGAACTGTGCACACTGCAGAATTTCTGCAGCTGAAATTCTAATTCCTGATTCCACTGAAAGAATGAACATGTTTATTCTTTTGGCAGAATTCCACCCGGAACTGCATTGCCGTCAGTGGGGACATCACATGTCCGTGCGGTTATAGCACTGAACCATTCCAGCAGCGCCTGCTGCACATGTTATCTCGTAGGGCCATTAATGTTGTTGTCTCCCATCAGTTAGCTCTTATTTATGTATATTGATATGCAATATTTTGTGTTATGTACACCTGTTACAATTTGTCTTTTATTGTACTTGTTTGTACAATTTGTTTGTAAAAAAAATAAAATGTGTCAAAATATATATTTATATAATTTTTGGAATTCAGCCCAATACAATACACATAAAATACACATCCGCAGTGACCCTTTTTTTCCCAAATATTTCAAATCAGTAGTGTAAGAATACACACCATGTGAACTTTGATATGAATTTTCTGTCAGGAATTTGCTCAGTATTTTTAATCAAAACCAGCAGTGGGGCCGACACAGAGAAAAACAATACTGGAAAGACTAGCACTTTTTCTGTGTGAGTTCCACTCCTGGTTATGGTTAAAATATCCTGTTCAAATACTATGGGGGAAATTTATTATTGGTTTTACACTGTTTTTTTATTTTTATGGTAAAAAGTCACACATTTTGGACAAGAAGAAAAAAGAAAACAACATGTGGCATGGTCAGCTTTTTGCAGCGGTTGGGAATTTATCAACTATGGGGGAGATTTATCAAAACCTGTGCAGAGGAAGAGTGGTGCAGTTGCCCATAGCAACCAATCAGATTGCTTCTTTCATTTTCCACAGGCCTCTTTAGAGGCCTGTGGAAAATGAAAGAAGCGATCTGATTGGTTGCTATGGGCAACTGCACCACTCTTCCTCTGCACAGGTTTTGATAAATCTCCCCCTATGGCACTTAGAAACCTGTCTATAGCTCAGCTACTTTTCTATTTTCGAAGACCTCGCACCTCTTTGATGACGTATGCCCAGACTCATTTATTTACAAAGTGATAAACATCATCGGGTTTAGAATTTATGTGTATACTTCCCTAAAATACACATAAAAATGAACCTTGTTGGGGAGATTTATCAAAACCTGTCCAGAGGAAAAGTTTCCCATAGCAACCAATGAGATTGCTTCTTTCATTTTTACCAAGGCCTCTGCAAAATGAAAGAAGCGATCTGATTGGTTGCTATGGGCAACTCAGCGACTTTTCCTCTTGACAGGATTTGATAAATCTCCCCCTGTGTATAAACATAGTCTAAGGGTACGTTCACACGAGTGGATGCCCAGCGCGTATTACGCTGCGGATCTGCCGATGAAAGACAACTGTATGCTGCCTTTACAGCCTGCAATCTGCCGCTACGAGTAGACACTGCCATGTGCGAGTTGCCATGTGCATGCGCAGTATACTCGTACATCGCGTCAGCTCTCGGCCGTGGTCATAGAGCAGGGGGAGCGACCGCGATGCGTGCAAGTACACCGCGCATGCGCAGCGACTCGCACATCGCTTCAGTGTGTCTGCTTGTAGCTGCGTATTGCTGCTCCGAGCAGGCACCTGTAAAGGCAGCATACAGCGGTCCTTCAGCGGTGGATCCGCAGTGTAATATCCGGGAATGCTCGTGTGAACGCACCCTAAGGTTGTGTGCCATGGGTTTTCTTTACTAGGGTTTCTGGTATTTTTGATGACAAGAATATCGCAGATCTCAGCGCAGTCTTTGCTGTCAAATATACAGGTAACCTGAGAAATAGTGATCGAGCGATATCGATTTTTTAGAGCCGATACCGATAATCTGTGACCTTTCAGGCCGATAGCCGATAACTTATACCGATATTCCGGTATAAGTTATCGGCTATTTCCCCCCACCTGGCCCCCGCAGAAGCTGCTGCAGATCAATGATTTAAAGCAGGCGCTTTAAATCAATGAACTGCAGCGGCTTTTGCAGGGCCAGAGACCTACCTGTCCTGGTGTCCTCCCTAGTCCAAACACCACCGCCGCCCCATTGCCTCCCCCATCCCCATTGTCTCCTGTTTCCGGGGCCTGGGGTCCGCGCTACTTCTGGCTCCGGCGGCGTCCTGAGCTGTCACTGTGCGCACTGACGGTGACGTCGTGTTGAGGACATCACTCGTCATTGTGCTGCGCAGCGCACAGGACGGTGCAGTAGCCAGAAGTAGCGCGGACCCTGAGAACAGGTAATTATAAAACCGAGGATGGGGAAGGTAATGGGGCAGCTGCGGCATTCGCTGGCCGGGGAGGCGGGGCATTATCGACATATCGGCAAGGTAATTGCCGAAACCGATAATGTCCAAAATTGTGAATATCGGCCGATCCCTACTGAAAAACTCCATGGGCACAGCTTGTCAGTATCTATCCCAGTGTTTCCCAACCAGGGTGCCTCCAGCTGTTGCAAAACTACAACTCCCAGCATGCCCGGACAGCCAACGGCTGTCCGGGCATGCTGGGAGTTGTAGTTTTGCAACAGCTGGAGGCACCCTGGTTGGGAAACACTGATCTATCCAAATGCAGATCTGATATTGCTATCATTGACGCAGCATGCTACAGGAATATTCTTATTCACTACAGTGAAATTCTGGGAAAAGAACATACTGTGACGTATGGTCCTAGCTAAGATGATATCTGAGAGATGTATGGGGGCAGGCCAGAGTACTCTGAGCACATGACAGGAAAAGCCAGCAATGCTCGGCCTAGGTAACAAAGGCATTGTATATGGCAGACATAGCTGTCAGTGCTGTGTCCTGTATATTGTGTGGGGGAGGAGGTGTGTGTTATGTTCCATGCTATGGCTTCTGTTATGTCGTCCTTTCTCCTCATATATCAGTTTCATTTTAGCAGAAACCAGGCCCTTGTTCTGCGCTTCCCCCACCCCTGTGTAATGTGAAAGTGCAAGCAGAGAGAGAGAGAGCGTAGGGAACGGCAATGGATACTGCTGCTTTCATTTCATTATAACTATTATCTCTTTTATGTGCTTTTTTCCAGTTCACCTAAAATAGGACCTGTGGGGATTTCTCGCTGTGGAAACAGCCCATGGGGTCTCCAGGTAAGACGCCCTCATTTCATTACATGATACAATTTAGTGGAAGGCTGGAGGAGGATAACTACATTAAGGACTAAGATTTCCTCCAGAAGGCTTGCAAAGTAAATGCAGCCGCTGCTTTTAGGAGTGAAAGCTAAATTCCATTTACAAGGCTAAGCTTAGAACTCATCTGGGTTCTATTCCCAGGTTCCTTCCCATTTCTAAGGTAAAAGCTTTACATAGGTGAAGCTGTTAGTGCCGACATTTTTTTCTACTCTCAGCCGGAGAGACTTGTGGCCGAGTCAGACGTATTTTATCAGATGAGTGGGTGCTGCGCAGTGCTGGCCATGTTTATAGCGGCAGTAGGACAGACCCCATTTTTTTCACAGTTTTATGTATAATGAGGAACCAGCATAATGTACGACACACAAAAGACGGCTTAGGAATTGTAAGGCTAAGTTTCCACTTGTTTATTTTTTTTTTTTCTGGCAGTTTTTGGAATACTGCCACTGAAGTTTTTGAGCCAAAGTCAGAAGTGGATCCATAAGGGAGGAGAAGTATTAGGGTACGTTCGCACGAGCGGATTTACAGCGTATTTTACGCTGCAGATCCGGTGGTGAAGGCCCCCCTCTATGCTGTCTTTATATGTGCCTGCTTATTGCGGCAATACGCCGCGACGAGCAGACACACTGCAGCGAGTCGCAGTATACTTGCACATCGTGGCCCCTCTCCCTGCTCTGAGCTAGGCAGAGAGCTCCCGCGATGTGCAAGTATACTGCGACTCGCACATCGCAGTGTGTCTGCTCATAGCGGCGTATTGCCGCTACGAGCAGGCACATGTAAAGACAGCATAGAGCGGGCCTAGAGCGGGCCTTCACCTCGTCTGAACGTACCCTACGGCTAGGTTCACACTACGGAATTTCTGCCTGCAATTCCGCTTTGAAATTGCAGGCAGAAATTCCGCTTGCTAAAATGTATAGTATAGTGAATGGGTTTCCGTTCACAAGTTCACACTTTGGAATTTGTGAAGCGGAACTTGTGAACGGAAAATCCGCTTGGAAATTTCCGCCTGAAGAATGGTGTTGCTAATTCTTCAGGCGGAAATACTCGCAGAACACATTGCAGTCCATTGGAGATTGGAAATTTTCTGCCCTGAAATTCCGTAGTCTGAACCTAGCCTAAGTCCTTTCTTTTTATTTGTCCTATTTCTTTTGAATACACTTGTAGCTTTGGCTCAAAAACTGCAGTGGTCGTATTCCAAAAGCTGCCAGAAAAAAAACCAAGTGGAAACTTAGCCTAAAGGATGTGTCCAGACATAGACATGCCATCCTGATCTTCTTGTATATACATTAATACCCCGCCCTTTGTATGTGTCACAGTGGGTCAGAGATGATCTATAGGATTCAATAATGTTAAAGGAAGTTTATTGTAAATGTCGTATCATTTGCAGTAAAGTACTTGGATGAGTAATCGCTTCCAGACCTTGTGTCAATGGGGGAGATTTATCAAAACCTGTGCTGAGAAGAAGTTGCCCATAGCAACCAATCAGATCGCTTCTTTTTATTTTTAACAAGGCTTCTGCACAAGGAAAGAAGTAATCTGATTGGTTGCTATGGGCAACCTTTCCTCTGCACAGGTTTTGATAAATCTCCCCCAATGTTCTTTTTGTCTAATGTTATGGAATAGTTGAAAGGCTGCATGTTATGTTCCTTAGAAGTTAAGTCTTTGTTCTCAATTTGCAGAAAGTGCCCTTCATTTTGGTCCCCTGAGTCCGATTATTTCTGAAAGTTGTGCCTGATTTCTCAGTGGGAGGGGGTCAGAGGTATGTTCCTGTTGTTACTGTCTGAGGGTGAGTGAGTTACACTGTGTGTTCCTGGAATAGGTGGAAGTCATATGTATTTATGTATATGTCATGTATGATTGGTGGCCAATGGAAACAAATTAACCAGCATGTCTTTATGTGGCAGTGCCTGTATAAGCTAGTAGGCCAGGGTTTCCCAACCAGGGTGCCTCCAGCTGTTGCAAAACTACAACTTCCAGCATGCCCGGACAGCCGTTGGCTGTCCGGGCATGCTGGGAGTTGTAGTTGTGCAACAGCTGGAGGCACCCTGGTTGGGAAACCCTGTACTAGGCCCTACCTCAGCGTTTTCAACCGGCCACGGCACATACCTAGATGCGCTGCAGAGTCAACAGCACTAACTAATATACTGCACCCTGTCAGCAGCTCTGTTCTCTTTAAAAATGTAGCTCTGCCTCCCTGTTCTCTTACGCCTGGATGTCTCCCTGTCCATAAGATGGCATCCTATGGAGGAGCATGTGACGATACATGTCACTCTCCCTTCTCCACTGCCCCTGCGCTTCTTGCTTGAGTAACGCTATGGAGGAAGCAGAATGGCTATATGGTCATATGCTCTTTCATAGGGCGACATCTTATGGATAGAGAAGCTGCCCAGCCACCAAGTGCAGGAGAATGGGGGGGGGGGGGGGGTGGACAGAGCTACGTATTTACAGAGAACAGGGCCACAGACAGGTTGTAGTATATGAGCAGGCGCCTAATTTCTTGATTGCAGTGTAACAGCTTATGATTGGACTATGTGAGTAACAATACAGGGTTAAAACTGCCTACAGGGGGAAGACTACATACGGGGGTGGGGGTAGGTATGCTCCGTGGTAAAAAATAAAAATTCTGAATTATGCCCTGAATTGAAAAAGATTTGTGAAACACTGCCCTCCCTTATCCCTATAGCTTCTGTATGTCTCTGAAATAGCAGTAAACAGGGTGTTAATAAGAAGGGAATTGTTAAAGGGGTATTCCACTCGAATACATGTTTTATTTAAATCAACTTGTGCCAGAAAGTTAAACAGATCCTTCAAATCCTTCCAGTACTTATCGGCTCCTGTATGAGTCACAGGAAGTTCTTTTCTTTTTGAATTTCCTTTCGGTCTGACCACAGTGCTCTCTGCTGACACCTTTGTCCATGTCAGGAACTGTCCAGAGGGGGATAAGTTTGCTATGGGAATTTGCTTGTACTCTGGACAGCTCCTGAAATGGACAGAGGTGTCAGCGGAGAGCACTGTGGTCAGACAAAAAGAAAATTCAAAAAGAAAATAACTTCCTTGGTGGTATACAGCAGCTGATAAATACTGGAAGGATTAAGGTTTTTTTAATAGAAGTAATTTACAAATCTGTTTAACTTCCTGGCAAAAAAAATTTGTTCCGGTGGTGTACCCCTTTAATACTTACAATTGAAGAGTAATCTAAGCCACATTCATATGGATGCCCCCTTTTTCAATTTTTTTTTCACTCTAACACCTATGTGTCAATGCTTGGTTGATAGAAATATTAGCCTGGATAAACAGTAATGTCAGGTAAAAGATGACTTGTAAATGACTTTTACCAGAGGCTGCAGATAATTGCAGAGCAGGAGCTGCTTGGTCTGAAGAAAATGCATTAATGCTTGTTTACTAAGCCGTACAATTGTAGGTTTATAGAGGAAATGATGATCTGTCCTGTCGTGTGCATATGGTAAAGAAGGACATTGAATTTCATGTTATCTTGGCCGTGTCTGCAGGGTGGGGGTTGGAAAGGTGAAAAGATTTTTGTAAATTGCATATATAACCAGTGCCTAGAATATGTATACATTGTATTTATTCAAACAGTTAGTGTTTTGTATTATATGTTCATATTCTGTATAGTCTAACTTATCTGGACTCATGACTAATAATCATTTAAAAACTTGCTGTTTATCCTATTCTAAAAACCATGGGTGTATATATGGAGTTGACCCCTTTCAACAGTTATATCTGTCAGGATCCGGACTGGTATGCGGAGAGGACACAGGTGGTGGATCCTCTGTGTCAGTGAGGTGATGACGTGGGCTTTACCAGGGGAACGGAATCTAAGGGGTCACTGGTTTTCACCAGAGCCCGCCGCAAAGCAGGATGGACTTGCAGCGGCAGGTAACCCCCAGGTCGTTCCACCCGATAGCGACTCAACCTCACTGAGAGCTGAGACAGGCGCAGTACACAGGGACAAGGCAAGAGCAAGGTCGGACGTAGCAGAAGGTCTGGGCAGGCAGCAATGGTTCGTAGTCAGGGACAACGGCAAGGGTCTGGATACACAGGCAATGGAACACATAGAAACGCTTTCTCAGGGCACAAGGCAACAAGATCCGGCAAGGACAGGAAGGGGAAGTGGGTTTTTATATGTTTAGCAGGTGTAGGTACTGATTGGGCCAGGCACCAATTAATGGTGCACTGGCCCTTTAAATTTCAGAGAGCCGGCGCGCGCCCTAGAGAGCGGGACCGCGCGTGCCGGGACAGAACAGCAGGAGGAAAGGGCAGGTGAGGTGATTGGGATGCGACCCGCGGGCAGGCACGTCCCGCTACGCGGATCACATCCTCGCCGGTGATAACAGTGCAGCGCTCCCGGTCAGCGGATCTGACTGGGGCGCTGCACGCAGAAGAACGCCGCGAGCGCTCCGGTGAGGAGCAGGGACCCGGAGCACTCGGCGTAACAATATCATCCTTCTCTCTGGGAAGGGGTACTTCAAGATTTTGGTGTGTGTCTGTGAGGATGTGTCCTTTCATGAGTAGTGATGAGGCTGTGTGGCTCTGGTATAGTAACATAGAGGGACATTTATCAATGTTTGCTTATGTATTCTTTTTTTTAGTAATTTTTTCCTTACTTTTTTTTTGCTTATGTGCAACATATTTATCAACTGGTTTCAGCCTGTTGATAATTTTCTTTCACGTAAGCAATTTTCTTTTACTTTGGTAGTAGCTTTTTCTGCTCCATGTTTGAGCTGGAGTAAATTTCGTCAATTTTTAACGCTGTTGCGACTTTTTTTTGCGCAGTTGCGACTGTCGCAGTTAATAAATACCTGACTACCCGTAGTCCATTTTAAAATTATTACTACATAGTAAATTTTAGGAAAACTTGCTTTTCTCGCTTTCCAGTCAAAATGTCGCACGAAAAATCGCGTAGTCGCAGTTGCGACAATTTTGCAACAATTATAGTAAAGAAAACCTGACTAAACCCGTTGATAAATGTCCATAATAGTTAATAAGGTTGAAAAAAGACCAGAGTCCAGTCTTATCTTCCCATCATTATGTGTCCTCTAAATCAGCCTAAAAATACATTTGTAAGGTAAGACAATGGACACTGGTGTTGTACATCCTAATGGTAGGGTCACACTTGCATATTTTCTGCAGTTGATTTTGCTACCTATTGACTGCAATATGTAGGAAAATATGCAGCAAAATACAGAACGTGTGACCCTACTCTAAAGATGTTCAATAGGGTTGAGGACTTTTCAATTGTGCAGGTTTTTAAAGTTCCTCCACCCCAATTCACCAAACCTTGTTTTCACGTTGTTCAATAATTGCTCTGGGACCCAGTCAGACTGTAACTGGAATTAGACGTTGTTTAATATGTATTTGTGTGTATTAGCCTTAATGTTTCCCTTCACTGAAAAAGGGCCACGTCCAAAATAAAAAACATTCCATATCCCTCTTCCCCCACATTTTACAGTGTGCACTATGGATTTTGGTAGGTAGTGTTCTCCAGGCTTTTCTCTATCCCAGATTTCACCATCAGTCTGCCTGATAGTAAGACATGGCTCATCACTCCAGATAACGCTGCCCCAGAGTCCAGTGGTGCTTTGCATCACTCCAGTCACCACTTGGCATGGTGATTAGAGGCTTCTGTGCAGCTCCTCGAACATAAAACTCCATCTCATGAAGCTCCCGACCCACAATGTTTGCTCTGATTAGACTTCCAGATGCCGTTTGTAACTCTGCAGTGATCAATGCAAAAGAGGATAAGCAATTTTTAAGCATCAGCACTTGGCAGCCCTGCTCTGTGATTTTTGTGTAGTCTGTCAGCTTTGTGGCTGAGATATTTTTACTCATAGACACCACCACTTTACAATAATAGCACTTACAGTTAACAGTATCAAACCTAGCACATAAGAATTTTCACAAACTACTTTATGGCATCGTATGAATATTGAACTATTCAGGCTTGTCTCAAGCGCACAAAAAAAACTGCAAAAAATTCAGTTTTTTAGTCTAAAAAGGGTTGAAAGTTTACACAACACAATATAAATTTTCACTCCACAAAATAGAGAAAAGTAAACTTACCAACTTTGGCGGGACCTGCCAACTGTTTAATGTGTATGGGGGCTTCCTGATTCTTCTCCCAAAGATGAAGTTTAGGGAGAGGAGGATTGGGCATGCTAAATTTTAGCTACACAATCTATTTGCTCTCAGGAATTAAGCTTTAACCAGAGGAGTTTAGTCGTGCCTTTTTCTTGGGCTCTCCATTTAGAGAATATAAATGCTCTGCCCAGCCTGATTGTTGATGTGTATGGGGGATTGTAAGTATTAGCTGGGTGCCAAACATAGGATTCCACCTATGGCCATCTATAATAATTAGAAGTAGTATACATATATTGTGGTCATATAGAATATCTTAAAGTTTTCTTACCCTGCCAATTTTGACTCTCTAACGTGTATGGAGGCCTCCTTATTCTCCCCCAACCGTTTGTCAGATTAGAGAAGGGTCGGGCGTGTTAGCGTTAAACTGCTCATCCATTTTGTTTGCCAGGAAATAAGCTACCATTGTAGCTGTTCGACTGCAGCTTACTTACCTTCTCATTTATGAAACATAAATATTTGGCCCAGCCAAGCGTTCATTTGTATTGAGGGATTGAGAAAGATAGCTGTCGACCTAATAAATGTTTGCCAACAGCTATTGAAGGCATATGATCACCATTTAGTAGCTGGCTTCAATCTGATCGCTTCCCACCCTTACTTCATGTAATATGCCATCCCCAGATAACCCTTCCTCCTCATCAGCTCTGTTGTCTACACTTTACTCTTTGCTATTGTCAGTGTGAAAGCTGCTTATCTTGGTTACGCAGTATAATAGACCCGACATTCTGCCATTATTTTCTAACTCCCAATGATGTGGTGGTAACATTAAGTTTCACTGTGTTTTTTTTTTATAGCAGCCTGAAGTGTAAAAACTACTTGTCCAAGGGACTAAAGCGGAACACAATCTACTTGTCCCTCAAGAAACTCCACTTGTCCGGGTAGATAAAATAATTTCAACCAAAATAGTATGTAAATAAGGTCTTTATTAGTTTCTGCACTTTCATTTTTTCCTCGTCCTATAATAGCCATAACTCTTATTTTTCCATTTACATACCCATATGAGGCTTGTTTTTTGGGGGCAAAGTATACTTTGTAATGACACCTTTCATTTTTCCATAACTTATGCTCTGAAACAAAAAAACATTTTTGTGAGGTGAAATTGAAAAAAATGCTAATTATTTTTATTTTTTTGCCAATCACCTTGTGGTCAAACTTACATATTATTTTAGGTCGGCCTGATTACACCAATACCAAATTTGTTTAGTTTCCGTCATGTTTTAATAAATAATTTATTTTTTTAACTTTTAAATTTTAAAGAAAAATCCCTGACCCCTTTAATATTTTTATTTTTCCGTATACTGGGCTGTATGAGGGCTAATTTTTTGGCCTGTAATATGCTGTTTGTATCGGTACCATTTTGGTATTGATCGAACTTTTAGAACACTTTTTTACTTCATTTTTTTCTAGGATATGATGTTATAAACCTAAAAAACGCAATTCTGTTATTTGGTATTTTTTTTTACGTTAACGCCATTTATCGTATGGGATATAAAATGTTATTATTTAATAGTTCGGTCAATACACTTTTTTAGGAGGAATCATTTAGATTCCTCATACAGATCAATGCAGTTCTATTGAACTCCATTGATCTGTGTTCATTTGGTTGAGCCTGCTCAAGACAGGCTAAATCAAATGCAGATCTATGGGGGAAGCCATGAATGCAGAGGTAAGCCCTCCAGCTACCTTCACAGGGGATCGCACCAGGGATGGTTAAAAGATCCCTTTAGACACCGCTGTCAACTTTGACTGCGGTGATCTAAAGGGTTAATAGCCAGCCGCAGCGATCGCCGCATGCCGGGCTATTAGCAGCGGCCCCCGGCTACCGAAATCAGCTGGGGGCCGCCGAGTATGGAGCGGCTCGAGAAAAATATCAACCTAGTGATTTTAAGCCTCTATAACATTATGTTCTAGAAAACAGTTTTTGTTTATTATAGCTAAGTGTCTTCTCTGCCATCACAGGCTTCATGCAGAGAGGAAAGCATAGACTTACTGATGGGTCTGCTTTAAAGGGGTACTCCGCTGCCCTGTCGGAAGCTCTGCTCCCCAGCATCCGGAAGTTTATTGTTCCGGACGCTGTGTGCGGGCTTCTGTGTTCAGGGCTGCCCCTTGTGACGTCACTCCCGCCCCCTTCGTGACGTCACACCAGCCCCCTCAACGAAAGTTTATGGGCGTGACGGCTATCGTGCCCCCTTCGCATAGACTTTCGCTGATGGGCGTGCGTGACATCACGAAGGGGCCGGGCGTGACTTCACGAGGGGGCCGGGCGTGACTTCACGAGGGGCAGCCCTGAACACGGAAGCCCGCACACAGTGTCCGGAACAATAAACTTCCAGATGCTGGGGAGCGGAGCTTCCAACACAGGGCAGCGGAGTACCCCTTTAAAGGGGTATTCAAGGACTTTTGCTTCTTTTAATGTAAGGCTGAGGCAGCACATTTTATCTAGTTACTAATATACTCTGCTTGCCTATGTTTGGTGGCTGGTATCAAACTTTTTTATCTTTCTTTTCCCAGAAATTTCATTTTTAGCAGCCTACTAAATGAGTGTTGTCTATGACCGTTACCAGCTTGCTGTGCGGACCTGAAACAATACATCACAAGTCAGGTGCTAAAAGGTGGCTTGGCTGCTTTGTCTGTTGTATGTGAAGCCAGCCCCCTGATGACGTTACTGGCGCACACATGTGTTCATCATCACACAGATCTATAGCTTGTGTATCAGGTGAGGTCGGGCAAGTCATGTTATCAAAGGGAGAGTGGCTGTGCTGCAATTGGTGGGGCGACCAATGCGTGGGAGGGAAATAAGTCCCCTCCCACCCTTAAACAAAGGATCCTGGGGATTCTGAGGGAGGTCACAGAAACAGGAAGTAGCCAGTTCCTAAAAACTAACCAGCAGTGTAATGGGGGACACTGGACACTTACCACCAACACAAGTACAGGTCCTTGGTAAGCCTGTCCATTACTGGAAGACACTTAATTACTAAAGTCACCTTAAGTTGGATAAGCCCTTAAATATAAAGTGATGTAGCTGTCAACTAGCTGGTGTGGATTAATATACCAAATTGTAGCCATTTACCTACAGATATAGGCACAGGTGCTTGTTAGGCAGAGAAGTGGTCATGTGCAGCAGCTCAGAAATTGGCATTGCAATACATAAGAGATAATATTCTGGACTAACAATGCATAACTAAAGTAAATTATAATTCCCTGCACCAGTGCAAAGTGGGGAAATTGTGCATCATTTTTGTGCAAGCTCCAGTTTTGCGCAAAGTGAGAGTTTGCGCATAGAAATGGCTTGCAAATGTATACAATTTCCCCACTCTGAACTGATGCAGGGAATGATACATTCTCCCAAGTGTATTAAAGTTAGAAAAACAGTTTGATTAGTTTCCAGGTTTTCTAGAGTAAGTACAAAAAATATAAAAAAATATGGTATGGTGTTCATAAGCCCCCTGCTTCCCTGTTTTGGACATATACAGAGGACAATGGGGGATATTTATCAAAACCAGTGTAGAGGAAGAGTGGTTCAGTTGCCCATAGCACCCAATCAGATTGCTTCTTTTATTTTTGAAGAGACCTGTGAAAAATAAAAGAAGCAATCTGATTAGTTGCTATAGACAACTGCCCTTTTGCACAGGCTGATTATCAGGAACCAGTATTCCTGTGAACGCTCATTCACCCGAATGGTCATTAGTGGTCCTGTACCACACGAGTGAAGAAAGCTTGATAAGAAAATATAACATCCACTAAAAATATGCATGTATTATTACAAAATGTAGTGCCTACATGTACCCTCTGCATCTTATTTATTTAGGTAAAATTAGACGAGTAGTAAATTGACAATTGATCAAAGTCTGTCCTAAACGTAGGTCAGTCTGTTTCCCGGGAGCCTTTTCTCAATCACTCTAAGGCCTCATGTTCACTGCTGTAATATGGATCTATGGACCAGTAGTACAGCAGAACAGCAGACTGGGACATATGAGTTATGATTTATTATAGATAAATCATTCTGGGGAGCTACAACCTTAATGAAGTGCCACTTCTTTATTTTTTCTCTTTTTAGTAGTGCTGTCAATGTGACAGCCTGATGCAGCTGATCCTATTTCACAGATAAAATCCAATGGTACGTTTCAGGGGTTAAATCTCCCTTCATCAGATTGGCATACACATCACATAATAAATAAGGTATAAACAGTATGGAGAAGGGTGCCAGAAAACACTAAAGGTCAAATTGGTAATGATATAACACTACTGTAAATATAAACATGTATATGCTGAAAAATAAGCACATAAATTATTAAATTTCCTAGAAATGTTATTATTTATGTGCTTATTTTTCAGCATATACCTGCTGTTTTCTATTCCTATTGCACATCCTTGTTATGCACTCATAGATATACACAGTCATGGCCGTAAATGTTGGCACCCCTGAAATTTTTCCGAGAAAATGAAGTATTTCTCACAGAAAAGGATTGCGTAACACATTTTGCTATACACATGCTTATTCCCTTTGTGTATATTAGAACTAAACCAAAAAAGGGAGGAAAAAAGCAAATTGGACATAATGTCACACCAAACTCCAAATATGGTCTGGACAAAATTATTGGCACCCTTTCAAAATTGTGGAAAAATTAAGATTGTTTCAAGCATGTGATGCTCCTTTAAACTCACCTGGGGCAAGTAACAGGTGTGGGCAATATAAAAATCACACCTGAAAGCAGATAAAAAGGAGAGAAGTTCACTTAGTCTTTGCATTGTGTGTCTGTGTGTGCCACACTAAGCATGGACAACAGAAAGAGGAGAAGAGAACTGTCTGAGGACTTGAGAACCAAAATTGTGGAAAAATATCATCAATCTCAAGGTTACAAGTCCATCTCCAGAGATCTAGATTTGCCTTTGTCCACAGTGCGCAACATTATCAAGAAGTTTGTAACCCAGTTTGGAGGTTCAATTATGTTTTAGGGTTGTTTTGCTACCTCTGGCACTGGGTGCTATGAATGTGTACAAGGCATCATGAAATCTGAGGATTACCAACGGATTTTGGGTCGCACTGTACAGCCCAGTGTCAGAAAGCTGGGTTTGCGTCCGAGATCTTGGGTCTTCCAGGAGGACAATGAGCCCAAACATACGTCAAAAAGCCCCCAGAAATGGATAGCAACAAAGCGCTGGAGAGTTCTGAAGGCGCCAGCAATGAGTCCAGATCTAAATCCCATTGAACACCTGTGGAGAGATCTTAAAATTGCTGTTGGGAAAAGGTACCCTTCCAATAAGAGAGACCTGGAGCAGTTTGCAAAGGAAGAGTGGTCCAACATTCCGGCTGAGAGGTGTAAGAAGCTTATTGATGGTTATAGGAAGCAACTGATTTCAGTAATTTTTTTCCAACGGGTGTGCAACCAAATATTAAGTTAAGGATGGCAATAATTTTGTCCAGCCCATTTTTGGAGTTTGGTGTGACATTATGTCCAATTTGCATTTTTGTCTCCCTTTTTTGGTTTAGTTCAGAAGCACACAAAAGGAATAAACGTGTGTACAGCAAAACATGTGTTACTGCAATCCTTTTCTGTGAGAAATACTTCCTTTTCTAGAAAAATTTCAAGGGTGCCAACATTTACGGCCATGACTGTTTGTGTTTATATTAGGGATCGACCGATATCGGTTTTTTAGGGCCGATACCGATAATCGGTGGAGGTTAGGGCCGATAGCTGATAACTTATACCGATATTCCGGTATAAGTTATCGGCTATTTATCCCCCCTAGACACCACTGCAGGTCATTGATTTAAAGCGGGCGCTTTAAATCAATGCACTGCAGTGGCATAGGCCGCCGCCGCCACCCGCTTCTCTCCCCCTACCTGTCAGGGTGGTCCGGGCCATCCATCCTTCGTTCCTGTAGTGTCCGGCGGCATTCCGGGTGGAGGGTGCACCGGTCGGGGCTGTCCTTCTTCTCCGGGGGTCCTCTTCTCCACTCTGGGCAGGCTCCGGCCTTGTACGCTGCATAGACGCCGCTGCGCAGTGACGCCCGTGCGCAGCGACGCACCTGACGTCACGGCGTAGCGGCGTCTATGCAGCGTACTAGGCCGGAGCCTGCCCGGAGTGGAGAAGAGCACCCCCGGAGAAGGACAGCCCATACCAGTGCACCCTCCACCCGGAATGCCGCCGGACACTATAGGAACGAAGGATGGATGGCCTGGACCACCCCCATTATGGGTAAGTTTTTTTTTTTTTTTATTGACTCGGAGGGTGGGGGAGGGGCCCGACGGGTATTGCGGTATGGGCAAAAATCCATACCGGTATACCGCCCAGCACTACGGTGGGGGGGTGCAACGCGGTGGGTCGGGGGGGGGACGCGGTCGCGGTGGGGGCGGTGCGGGGGGCGGGGCATTATCGGCTTATCGGCAAGGTAATTGCCGATACCGATAATGCCCAAAATCGTGATTATCGGCCGATAATATCGGCCATACCGATAATCGGTCGATCCCTAGTTTATATGTATTGTAATGTTTGATTTCAGTGGAAAGAAAGTATCTGCTCACCAAGTGGTGACTCTCCTCAGCCAGTGAGCGGAGGTGAGGGGGGGTTGTAGCAGTACACCAATCTTTTATTTTTTTACACCTTTAATTAAAGGAAAATAAATGGCAATACAGTCTTTGTAAAGGAAATGTGTCATTGGAAACGACTTATTTAAATCTAATTAATCTATATTTTGAAATAAACCTATAAAAACTAAGATGAGACTTCCTGTTCTGTACAGATCACTTTCCAGCAGCGCCCACAGTGAAAGTTGACAACAGTATATATAGATACCAGAGGTACACACTATAGCTGTTGCTCACAGCCTAGTCTCCCCTTTGCTGTAGAATGATCTCTGAACAGGTCACAGAGTATGCTTAGACACCTTTGCCATTTATGTGAATGGGACAGCTTTAAACATATCTGTAAATGCTATCAAAAACCTCCTCAGTCAAGATGGCAGCCCACATAATAATGTACAAAAAGATTGAATAAAAAATTTACAATTGGAAAATATAAACAGATTAGAAAAGACAAACATGTCTCAGTATCTGGATCTAGTCAGTAGGAAAAAAAATCTAGGTGATAGAATTCTCTTTAAAGGGGTACTCCTGTGGAAAACGTTGTGTTTTTTTTTGTTTTTGTTTTTTTAAATCAACTGGCTCCAGAAAGTTAAACATATTTGTAAATTACAAAATCTTAATCCTTCCAGTACTTATTAGTGGCTGTGTACTACATAGAAAGTTCTTTTCTTTTTGAATTTCTTTTCTTCTTTTCTGTCTGACCATGGTGTTCTCTGCTGACACCTCTGTCCATGTCAGGAACTGTCCAGAGCAGGAGAGGTTTGCTATGGGGATTTGCTCCTACTCTGGACAGTTAGCACAGTCACATAGAAAAGAAATTCAAAAAGAAAAGAACTTCCTGTGGAGTATACAGCAGCTGATAATTACTAGAATGATTAAGATTTTTTAATAGAAGTCATTTACAAATTTGTATAACTTTCTGGCACCAGTTGATTTGAAAAAATAAATAAAAAAGAAATAATGTTTTCCACCGGAGTACGCCTTTTAAGGGTTCTTTCAGATGTTTGGCATTTGTTATGGCACATAACTCAGGTTCTGTCTTGCTGTGTAATAGATCTCAATGTTCATATTTGTCCTTGAAAGGATTGTTGAAGGGGTACTCTCCTGGAAGACCTTTTTTTTTCTTTTTAAATCAACTGGTGCCAGAAAGTTAAACAGATTTGTAAATTACTTCTATTAAAAAATCCTTCTATTACTTATCAGCTGCTATATGCTCCACAGGAAGCTCTTTTCTTTTAGAATTTCCTTTCTGTCTGACCACAGTGCTCTCTGCTGACACCATTTTAGGAACTGTCCAGAGCAGGATAGGTTTGCTATGGGGATTTGCGCCTACTCTGGACAGTTCCTAAAATGGACAGAGGTGTCAGCAGAGAGCACTGTGGTCAGACAGAAAAGCAATTCAAAAAGAAAAGAACTTCCTGTGGAACATACAGCAACTGATAAGTACTGGAAAGGGTTAAGATTTTTAAATAGAAGTCATTTACAAATCTGTTTAACTTTCTGGCCCCAATTGATTTAAAAAAAAAAAAAAAAAAAAAAAAATGTTTTCCAGGTGAGTACCCCTTTAATTTGTATGTGTTATAAATAATTCCCAGCAATAACATGGGTTTTCTAATCACTTGTACTGTGCATCTTCTATAAACGTCTTTCAAAAGGTGTTGGCATATTACTTACTTTAATATGTTCTGTTCTGAGGAGCTCCCAGACCTTCTAATAGCTCTTCAGCTAATGCCTTTATAGCACCTACACACCGAACATTTTACTCGACTTTCACTGTTGTCATGGAGACCCTGAACCTGCACGACCCTTATCTGTCAACTAAACTTCTTCAGTGTCACGTTCCTCTAGCATTTTAGGGGAACTAGTGTACATATAAGCTGCAGTCAAGAGGTGTGTTCTCTACATGAATACGGTACTGGCACCATAAACATCTATACATTATCAAACAAGGAAAGCTCCTGCGTAGTTGTATTTTATTTATTTATTTATTTATTTATATATCTTGGCTGTCAAGAGAACGGTATAGAGGAGGATCGAGGAGCCTGAAGAGGAAGAGGGGTGCGGGAATAGCCCGGAGCGGGCGGCTGGGGGCTCCACAGCGGAGTGTTGGGAAGATGTAACTGAAAAGAAAGCAGCTGCTGAGCCAGGAGCTGGTAAAAAGATTGGGCACCGTGGAGTTGATGCCTCAGGGGAAACCACATACAAAAAGACCACATCTTCTACATTGAAAGGTGCCATACAGTTAGGTATTGGATATACAGTAGGCAATCTAAGTTCCAAACCAGAAAGGGATGTCCTAATGGAAGATTTCTATGTAGTTGAGAGCATATTCTTTCCTAGTGAAGGCATATATATATATATATATATATATATATATATATATATATATCATACCTATTTTTGCTTATAAGAAACAGGGGACTTACAGAATGTTCTTCTCTGCCCACCCCCCGTTGGACAGATGACTGTGACCTATCCAACTACATAGGATTACATACAGTGAAATACGTTGCTAATAAGTTCCTGTTGTTAAATAGAAGTATACTGCACCATATTCCTTTTAATTAAATAGTTATTCAATACTGAAAAAAGATATGTTTGATGCATATGCTGATGTAGACCCTCAACCCTACTTATCCTAATGTAGATGAGTGCTTCAGGTGTTGGCGAGGCACATCTAGGGAGTGCTTATTTTGTTTTTGTTGCAATGACCTACCTCTGACTGCAACATAACTGACTACTTTCATGTTCTTCTCTGTTCAGGAGACTAGTAATACATTGAAGCAAATTGTTAACATTTTGTCTTGAACTAAAAGCTGTAATGAGGCCCATGTTCTTGTGAGGACCAGGCAGAATTACTTTGGGAAGCTATGATAAGTAAATGAATGTTTAGGGCCCAAATGCAGACGTTGAGGCCTGGTATAGCTTTGGTATGGTTTGGACCAACAACAGTAGATGTCTGGGCTGAAGAGAATTTAAAGGGGTACTCCCCTGGAAAACATTTTTATTTTTTAAATCAACTGGTGCCAGAAAGTTAAACAAATTTGTATATGACTTCTATTTAAAAATCTTAATCCTTCCAGTACTTATCAGCTGCTCTATGCTCCACAGGAAGTTCTTTTCTTTTTGAATTTCCTTTCTGTCTGACCACACTGTTCTCTGCTGACACCTATGTCCATGTCATGAACTGTCCAGAGCAGAATAGGTTTGCTGTAAGGATTTGCTACTGCTCTGGACAGTTCCTGACATGGACAGAGGTGTCAGCAGAGAGCACTGTGGTCAGACAGAAGGAACTTCAAAAAAGAAAAGAACTTCCTCTGGAACATACATCAGCTGATAAGTCGTGTTGAGTCGTGACATCACCATACTCCGGCCCCGTGGTCGCCACCTGGCTGTTTGTGAGCTGGCACCGTGGCATGCAGCTCAAACAGGTGGGTGGCGAACACAAGATTGCGGGGCTCCCCAGCGGCGGGACCCCCGTGGTGAGACATCTTATCCCCTATCCTTTGGATGGGGATAAGATGTCTCAGGGCCAGAGTACCCCTTTAATGTCTGTCAAAAAAGGATGCTAATGTAAAACCTGATGAGCCAGACAAAGTCTAACAGGGGGACATTTATCAAAGTTTGCTTATGTATTCCTTTTTTTTAGATCTTTTTTACAATTTTTTTTGCTTATGTGCGACTTATTTATCAACTGCTTTCAGCCTGTTGATAAATTTCTTTCACGCAATCAATTTTTCTTTTTTTGCTTCGGTAGTAGCTTTTTCTGCTCCATGTCTGACCTGGAGTAAATTTAGTAGGTTTTTTCATGTAATGCGACTTTTTTGTGACTTTCGTACTTGATAAATCTCTGACCACTCAAGTCAAAAATCACTTTTTGCTTTGGTAAGCAAGATTTAAATTTTTTGCTTAGGACACTGCACAGAAAAAAGAGAGTAGTCGCGACCCACTAGGGGTCATCTGTCTCTATGCAGACAGACTACTCTGTATTTTGCAGCATACCGAATACCGGCAGTAAAATGTGTTGGTATCCAGTATAGGAGATCACCATTGCACCACTGCAGCCTCCAGCTGTTCCTAAACTACAACTCCTATGATGGGAGTTGTAGTTTTGCAACAGCTGGGGGTACAATCTTTGTTAAACTCTGTTTTAGAGCTGTGTATTCTCCAGCTGTGTGCCTCCAGCTCTTGCAAAACTAAGAATGTGTGGGCATGCTGGGAGTTGGAGTTTTGCAACAGCTAAAGGCAACACTGCTCTAACACAGTGCTTTACAAATACTACAGCTCCAGCTGTTGCAAAAACTACAACTCCCAGCATGCTTGAACAGCCAGAGCTTTTTCTGACTCCTGAATGACAAAGAAGGTGATCAGACATTCAGGAGTCTTTGAAAGCTGAATGACACACATAGTGAGAGCTATGTTGATTAGAATCCAGCTTGACTATGAACATATAGAAAATGTATTCATAAAAACTACTGTGCAGTGATTTGCAGACTGCCAGGCTCAGTCATCACAGTGAGGGAGAGAAACGGGCACGCCCCTTTACAAGGCAAGAAGACAAAGCAAGTGAGCAAGATATAAATGCTATTTGTTAGGGATATATAGGTCCTAGACACATAAAAATGATATGTGCATGTACATGATCATGATTAGGTACTATTTTTTTTTTTAGCAATATGACAGGTACGCTTTAACCCCTTAAAGACCAGATGTTTATATGTTTTTCCACTCTCGTATTTTCCACCTTAATTCTATAAATCAGAATGCTTTCGCATTTTGCACCTACAGACTCATATGAGGGCTTGTTATTTGCGCCACCAATTGTACTTTGTAATGACATCAATCATTTCACCCCAAAATTTATGGCGAAACCAGAAAAAAAAATGTTGTGGGGCAAAATTGGAAAAAAACGCTATTTTGTAACTTTTGGGAGCTTCCGATTTTACACAGTGCACTTTTCGGATAAAAATGAGACCATATGTTTATTCTGTAGGTCCATACGGTTACAATGATACCCAATTTGTATAGTTTTTTTTTCCGTTTACTATTTAAAAAAATTATAACTACATGCACCAAAATGAGTATGTTTAAAATAATTTTTCCATATACGGGGCGGTATGAAGGCTCATTTTTTTTTTTTTTTTTTTTGCGCCGTGATCTGAAGTTTTTATTGGTTACATGATTGTTTTGATGGTACTTTTTGATCGCGTTTTTTTCCAATTTTGCCCCACAAAATAATTTTTTCTGGTTTCGCCATTGATTTTTGGTTGAAATGATTGATGTCATTACTAAGTACAATTGGTGGCACAAATAACAAGCCCTCATATGAGTCTATAGGTGCAAAATTGAAAGCGTTCTGATTTATAGAAGTGAGGTGGGAAATACGAGAGTGGAAAAATAAAAAAAATCTAGTCTTTAAGGGGTTAAAGCGTACCTGTCATATTGCTAAAAATAAATAAATAGTACCTAATCATGATCATGTACATATAATTTTTGACCAAAGTGACCAAATATACACAATTTTGGACTTTGGAATTTTTTTACGTTTACGCCGTTGACTGTACAGTTTAGGTAACATTATATTTTTATAGTTCGGACATGTACACACGTGTCGATACCACATATGTTTATTTTTATTATTGTTTACATTTTTTTTTAAATGGGAAAAGGGGGGTGATTCAAACTTTTATTCAGGAAGGGGTTAAAGGGGTACTCCGGTGAAAGCCTTTTTTCTTTTAAATCAACTGGTGGCAGAAAGCTAAACATATTTGTAGATTACTTCTATTAAAAAATCTTAATCCTTCCTGTACTTATTAGCTGCTAAATACTACAGAGGAAATTCTTTTCTTTTTGGAATGCTCTCTGATGACATCATGACCACAGTTCTCTCTGCTGACGTTATTATAATAATGCTTTATTTATTGTCCTTAGTGGGATTTGAACCCAAGTCCCCAGCACTTTAAGGCAGCAGTGCTAACCACTGAGCCACCATGCTGCCCTTAGCATACATCTGCTATGCACAGTTGCTAAAATGGACAGAGATGTCAGCAGAGAGCACTGTGTTCGTGATGCCTTCAGTGTTCCAAAAAGAAAGGAATTTCCTCTGTAGCATTCAGAAGCTAGTAAGTACTGGAAGGATTAAGATTTTTTAATAGAAGTAATTTACAAATATGTTTAACTTTCTGCCACCAGTTGATTTAAAAGAAAAAAGGTTTTCACCGGAGTACCCCTTTAAATCACATTTATTCACACTTTTTTAAAAACTTTTTTTACACTTTTTTTTGCCCCCATAGGGGACTATTACATGCAATCCTTAGATTGCATACACTGAACAATGCTATGCCATAGCATAGCATTGATCACTGTTATCTGCGCTTGATTGCTCAAGCCTGGGTCTCAGGCTTGGAGCAATCAAACAACGATCGGACAGGGTGGAGCATGTTAAGGCACCTCCCGCTGTCCTCTCAGCTGTTCGGGATGCCGCGGCGGTCTCGAGCAGCTCCGCTGAGCTAAGCAGCAGTATTTTCTCCCAGTTTACATGTTGCTATCAACTTTGATCTCGGCGTCTAAAGGGTTAATGCCAGTCATCAGCCCGATTGGCAATGTTTGGTATTAGCTGCTCATAGCAACCGGGACCCCGCAGGTATGTAGCATGCTCAGCTCCTGAGCGCGATTCACATACCGGGAGCAGGCCACGAACGTAAATATACGCTCGGGGTGGTTAAGGGGTTAAACACATGCCACGTTTTTAATTCTCACTTTGACACAGAATACAGAAATGGATTAATGCTGTCACCACTAAGCCATATTTGGCTTATAAAAGACAATATCAATATTAAAATGCAGTCTAACCTGCAGGTATCATGTTATAGAGCAGGAGGAGCTGTGTAGATTGATATTTCTGGGAATGTTCTGGGATAAGGTGTCATTCATTCTTGTAAATCTCTGTTCATTCTGGATTAAGTAGTCATTTGGGTAGTACTACTTAGTCTGCATATAGAGAGAGCTTTCAATCATTGAATAGGACAACCCACATGACTGCTTAGTCCAGAATGACACGTTATCCTAAACCTTTTTCCACAAAACTCTATAAACTATATAAATCTGCTCACTCCTCTGGCTCTATAACATGCTGCCTGCAGACTGGACTGTGTGTGACAGGTTCCCTTTAAAGTCAAGAGCCCAGAGGCAACACATCAGACTTTACATCAGCATCCTTTTTTTGACAGGTTGCCAAAGTGTGTTACTGTACTGTTTAGCCTTCTACAGTATGTTTTCATTTGAAGCACATGGATCTTAAAAAGTGTATACAGTTTTGCAACTATTTTGTATCACTCCAATGAGCAATGAAGCAACATAGAAAATAGTACATGAATGTACAGCAATATTGGGTCATTGTAATCTGTACCACTCTAATACTTTTTAGTTGTGGTCATAGTGCTGGAGGTAAGGGAGGGCTGGACAAATCCCAGTAACATGGCAGCAAATGCTTTTATAAATTTGCTACTTATTTTCTGGTATAACTTTTTTTTAATATGTATGGCAGTTCAATTTTCTGGTATAAATTTTTGTTAATATTTATGGAAATTCTCCTTTCTTATTGCTCCTTTAGGATAATAGGAACTGGGTAGAAATTCCTAAATGTGCAGTGATCCCTAAGGCCCCTTGTACAATATGGAATATCTGCCCAGGTGGACATTCCAAACATAGCAAGTGGCGCCGTAAGGAATCAGCAGTAAGACCGTTCAGATATGCACTTTTTTTTTCTTCTTGTTGTACTGTTATTTTGTGTTTTATCTTCTCCTTTGGTCTGCACACCTATAAACTACTCTTGATATTTCACCCTGGTCCTTACATCGCAATAAAAATGAAACCGACTGTTCTGTTATAGAAACTAAGCTAATATACAGATGAATATTGTTTTTGAAATGATTTATTTACCTACGTGCTATCAGTGTAGCTACTATACTTTATTATAAACCAGCTATACTTAAAGCCAGTATGTTTCCAATTAAGGTCAAGGGCTTGACCCCCAAAGAGAGAAAATCCTTTAGATGTAAGAATGTTCAACTTCTCTAAATTTTAGCAATTTTCCTTCAGAAGCTCCAGAACTGCCAGATATCTACAGGATTCTAAAGGATCAATGGTTTTATATACTAGCGATGCTAGCGACATAAAAAGTGTAACAATGAAGGTAAGAGGCATTTATTCTCATACTTGTATAGATAACTTCTTCACCTAACTTCCCCAGTTTTATTAACCTTAAAATTTTGGTGTAAGACTCAAGGGAAACAAAATCGATGTTTAACCCTTTGACAAAAATTGCCACATGCCTTGGTCCTTCTACCATACATTACAACAGTACCACATCCTGTGCATGTCCATATGGACTTGCAATAAAGGAGACAAAGGTATAATAAACTTTATGGGTGCCTGTTCTAATACAAATCTATTGAAAATACTAGACTGAAGGTCCTATTACATGGGGTGATTATTGGCTAAAAAGGCCAAACTCACCCTGTGTAATAGGGTTAGCGATCAGCTGACAAACAAGAAAACATCCACCCGTCAGCTAATCGAGTCGTTTTGACCTTTAAAAAAATGATCTCCCTCATAGAATAGGCAGATGGGCGAATGCAGCAAAGGGCAATCCAGTGATCGTTCGTGTGCCCCCCACGCTCGATCCATGTAGAGACTCTATAAACATGTGCTGGAGCTTGTGTATAGTGCGTGATAGGGTCCTAAGGCTAGTCATTAGATAGCTGTCAGAAAACAGCTTTCTCTTCCAATCTCCCCTGAACACATGCACTCGAGTCAGTTGCCTTTATTCCAGATACGTAGAGGGGAGTAAATCCATTTTCAAAGGCCTTTGACAATGGCTTATCTCCTATCAGAATGAAAGGATAAAGCATATAAAAATGCAGCTACTGTACCTATTGAATATTGGAATCCACTCTTACCAGAGCTGCTGCCTGTTGACATCCAGTGTTCCAGCGGTGCCTCCTGCGTCCCGCTCTGCTCCCAGCTGTTGTCCTTTTCCGCCTAGAAATCTTGACGCCTGGTTCTGGAGTGCCGTCAGGGCCCAGAGTGTCATACTGCCACTCAGCCAATAACTGACCATGACTTAATTGTGCCTCAACCAGTGAAAACTCAGCAAAACTCATTAGTTTCGGTGGGACAGGCCTACTGTGTAATCTATACGGTGGCCTCAAAATTCTCCCCTAACAGATGATGTTGGGGGAAGGGGATCAGTGTTCTTAGGGAGATGAGCCCCCCCCCCCTTGAGAAATCTGGCCGCGGATAAATGACCCTCTCCCCATTCAGAACATAGCCGAATGTTCATGTATATGGGCCAAACAGGAGAGAGTAGTTTGTTTGGCCAATAGCTATTTAAGGTATATAGGCACCTAAAGAGTTTCTACAAAGAAACATCAAACACAAATAATTGTGTGCACAAAAAGTCTTTATTGCTGACTTTTAATCCTTCCTTAGAGGTATTGCCATGTAACTTATCCTAGTGGTCATGGGACATCTGCATTCATGATAGGTGAAGGGCCCAGAGGTATTTATGCCATAAATATTTAGGATTAGAATGCCCCTTTAAGGTGTGATTGGACGTCACAAATACTACATACCATAAAGCACTTTTATATACAAATATATTGAACCTGTTCTCTGCAAGAAAACTGGACAAGCATGGCCTACTTAGTGCACAAATAGAAGTTGTTTTGTTGATTCACATTTTCATAAATTACTTCTTTTTAGCCTTTTAATTAAAAATTTAATTATTTTGGCCGATTTTCCAAATATTTCAGTTCTTGTAGATGGAAAATAACCCAATATTCTGGCACAGAAACAAGATTACAGCAGGGTGGATTCCTTCTCAACACCAGTCATTTATTTATGCATGTATTTTAGACCGTGAGAACCAAAGAATGAAAACTGAAATGTTTATCTCAGGAGCTAATTCAATTTTAGATTTATTGAGTTGGGTCATATTTGAACATTTTAAATGCCAGCTAAACTTGGCCACTCACAATCTAAATGCAGGAACTAGCTTGTTGTATGGGAACTGTTCTCTTCACAGAGCAGATCACAAACAGTGAGAAGAAAAATCATTATGCAACCAAATGTAACATCCTTAAGACAGTCTAAAGTGAAACTGGGTTTTTGCCGATTCCAGAGATTTGTAGACGATGGTAAGATGTCACAAAAACAAAGAGGCCATATCCTCAAATGTTATTTGGTGGTGTGTTGAGAAAACCGTAAAGCAGTGGTCTTAAACTGTGGCCCTCCAGATGTTGCAAAACTTAAACTTCCAGCATGCCTGGACAGCTGTCCGGGCATGCTGGGAGTGTAGGTTTTGCAACATCTGGGGGGGCACAGTTTGAGACCACTGCTGTAAAGGATATGTTTACAATCTGCTGTTACATTTATTGCTGAAGGAATGTAATCATTTTTTAGACTGTAATCACACCATTTTAAACTAAACCATGACAGCTGGGACTGAAATACTGTTGGGGACCAGCAGGGTTCTGTGAGGGGTCTGGTATTTTAAAAAGCAAACAAAATAGAGGTGCAGACTACATCATTCTTGCCTTTCACAACTACTCAAACACATTATAAAAGCTCAGGAAGATCTTTTTTTTTTTTTAGCTTTAGTGTTTTAGTTCAGGGCGGTATGAAAAAGAAAGTACTCACCTGCCTCTGATCCCCTGCCAATGCTCTGATAGTGCTGGTTCATGCTTCTGGTAGAAACACCTGTCTGAAGGACAAGCATTCAGTCAACAGCTGTCTGAAGGTGCCCATACACCTTATACTAAAGTCAGCCAAACCTGCTGGGACGGGATCAGCCGAATGTCTAAGGTGTATGGTGGCCTCCTGACCCTCTCCAGAAAATGTTATCGGAAGGTTAGATCAGTGTTTGCCATTTTTCATATAATAGGATCATGAAAGGAGTACTCCTGTGGAAAAAATTTTTATTTATTTTTTTAAATCAGCTGGTGCCAAAAAGTTAAACAGATTTGTAAATTATTTCTATTTCAAAATCTTAATCCTTCCAGTACTTAAAATCTGCTGCATGCCTCACATTTATTTTCTGTCTGACCACAGTGCTCTCTGCTGACACCTCTGTCCATGTCAGGAACTGTCCAGAGCAGAAGCAAATCCCCATTGCAAACCTATCCTGCTCTGGACAGCTCCTGACATGGACAGAGAGTGTCAGCAGAGAGCACTGTGGTCAGACAGAAAAGAAATACAAAAAGAAAAGAACTTCCTGTGAGGCCTGCAGCAGATTTTAAGTACTGGAAGGATTAAGATTTTTAAATAGAAGTAATTTACAAATCTGTATAACTTTCTGCCACCAGTTGATTTAAAAAAAAAATAAAAATGTTTTCCAGTGGAGTACCCCTTTAATGGTCACTAAAAGTAATTTATGTGATCGCAGTTGTAGTTATAACCATAGCTTTAGACTATCACTTTTCCATGTGGATAGGCTGTCCCTTGACTATGCCGGTGCCTCTCATAGAAATCAGTAAAGTCATACCCATGAAATGAATGGGCAGATCCTGATGAGTGATGTCACCAGCCTCTATAGCAGCATGCAAAGAGAGACAATTACATAAATCTTCTGGTATTTATCCTAATAATAGTCTAATAAATAAGGACATTTTACAGAACTTTTTGATTCTCTAATCCTTATTGAGGGTTAAAAATTCTCAACCTGTCTCTGTGCCCCCATGAGAAGGCAGCTCTGCCATGTTCTGTAGACACTTTTAGTGATTGATTGAAAGGCAGGCTGTTTATTGTGTCAAACGTGAGGCTGACGGTGAACTGCTGGGAGCCAGGGCTTCAGGATGGAACAACACAATTTCATTTATTTACGTTAAACTATCTAGTCTACCCGTGTCTTATAAAATATGACAGCTTTGATCAGATAGATGGTAGATATGTTATGGTTCACTTGACACCTCAAAGGATTTTACTGCATGACAATTCTTTTTAGAACTGTGTTTGTAATATTACTTGACACATAGTACCAACTGAGATATTATTTATGTAAAAAAAAACATATGATGTCCTTGGTATTTACTGAGATTGGGTCGGCCTTCTGTTTATTGGTTTATTTTAACTACATGCAGCTCCAGTATTAAAGGGGTACTCTGCCCCTAGACATTTTATCCCTTATCTAAAGGATAGGGGATAAGATGTCTGATCACGGGGGTTCCGCCGCTGGGAACCCCTGTGATCTCTCCTGCAGCACCCTGTATCATCTGCTGCACAGAGCAAAGTTCGCTCCCTTCCTGATGACGGGGGATACAGGGGCTGGAGTATCGTGACATCACGGCCCGCCACTCGTGACGTCATGCCTTGCCCCCTCAATACAAGTCTATGGGAGTGGGCATGATGGTCACCACACCCCCTCCCATAGACATGCATTAAGGGGACGGTCCGTGACATCACAAGGGGGTGGGGCCATGATGTCATGATACTCCAGTGTGGGGTGCAGAACTGCGCCCCATGCAATTTTGCATCGGCCCCTCCCCTCAACCGTCCAGAGATTTCTGAACATACAGCAAGGGGAGGAGGAAGGCAGAGCTGTGCAGGAAGCAGTTCTGCACCTCCCTGAGCCCCCCATACACAGCTCCGTCATCCCTCAGGAGGAGAAGAGGGATGGGGATTCTCACAGCCCCGCTCCCGGACCTAGATTTTGACAGCTGTGAAAATCTACGTCCGGGCGGCTGTGCAAGCAGCGCTGTGGGAATCCCTCTTGGCGGGACCCCCACGATCAGACATCTTATCAAACATAGGATAGGTTGCAAACACCTGATGGCTAAGTTACACACTATAAAATACGGGCCTCTGTGTTGGCCTTTTTAGTCTTCTTCATTTTAACACAGATTACAACATGTTCCAAGGCCAATAATGGACCATTCATTAAAGTGGTACTCTGGCCCTAAGACATCTTTTCCCCTATCCAAATGGTAGGCGATAAGATTTCTGGCCGCTGGGGATCCCCGCAATCTGGCATGCAGCACCCACCTGTGGGAGCTGCATGCATCGCTGCAGCCTCAGAGTCTGCCGGGTCATGGCCACGGGGCCGGAGTCACGGCATGACGCCCCCTCCCATAGACCTGCATTGCGGGGTGGTGGCGTGAAGTCACACGGGGCGGAGACGTGACATCATGATACTTCGGCCCTGTAGTCGTGACCCGGCAGACTCGTAGGCTGCAGCACCGCGTGCAGCTCCCACAGGCGGATGCTGCATTCGAGATTGCGGGGGTCCCCAGTGGCGGGAATCCTGCGATCAGACATCTTATCCCCTATCCTTTGGATAGGGGATAAGATGTCTTAGGGCCGGAGTACCCCTTTAATAGGTGCAAACAGAAAAAAACAAAGACAGTATAAAACACCTGCTTTGAGGCCATGCAAGGACTATCTTCCAGGACTATCCTGGTTACGTCATCTTGTGTAAACATAGTAACATAGTTCATAAGGTTGAAAAAAGACCAGAGCCCATCTAGTTCAACCTATATCCCTAATGAGTCCCTACTGAGTTGATCCATAGGAAGGCAAAAAACCCTCATACTAGAGGTAAAAATTCCTTCCCGACTCCAAATATGGCAGTCAGAATAAATCTCTGGATCAACATGCTGTCCCTAAATATCTAGTATACATAACCATCAATGTTATTATTCTCCTAAAAAGGCATCCAGACCCCTTTTGAACAGAGTTCACATGACCACCTCCACTGGGAGAGAATTCTAGTCTCACTGCTCTTACAGTAAAGAACCCCCGTCTGTGGTGGTGTAGAAACCTTCTTTCTTCTAAAGGTAGAGGATGCCCCCTTGTTATAGATACAGTCCTGGATATAAATAGATCATGGGAGAGATCTCTGTACTGCCCCCTGATATATTTATACATAGTTATTAGGTCGCCCCTAAGCCTTCTTTTTCTAAACTAAGTAACCCCAATTCTAATAATCTTTCTGGGTACTGTAGTCCTCCCATCCCAGCCCAGTACTGTACACAGTATTCTATGTGTGGTCTGACTAGTGATTTGTACAGCGGTAGAATTATTTCCTTGTCGTGGGCATCTATGCCCCTATTGATGCACCCCATGATTTTATTTGCCTTGGCAGCAGCTGCCCGACACTGGTCACTACAGCTAAGTTTTCTATTAACTAAGACCCCTAAGTCCTTTTCCACGTCAGTCGTCCCAAGTGTGCTCCCATTTAATATATAACCCCGTCCCGGATTTTTCCTCCCCATGTGCATTACTTTACATTTATCAGTGTTAAACCTCATCTGCCACTTCTCAGCCCAAACCCCCAAACTATCCAGATCCATTTGTAACAGTGTACTGTCCTCTATTGTGTTTTACCGCTTTACAGAGTTTAGTATCATCTGCAAAGATTGCTACTTTACTATTCAACGCCTCTACAAGGTCATTAATAAATATATTAAATAGAACAGGACCCAAGACTGACCCCTGTGGTACCCCACTAGTAACAGTCACCCAATCAAAATAAGTACCATTAATAACCACCCTCTGTTTCTTATCACTTAGCCAGTTACTTACCCACTTACACACATTCTTCCCCAGCCCGATCCTTCTCATTTTATGCACCAATCTTTTATGTGGAACTGTATCAAATGCTTTGGAAAAATCCAGATATACGACATCCAGCGATTGCCCCATGGTCCAGTCTGGAGCTCACCCCCTCATAAAAGCTGATCAGGTTAGTTTGACAGGACCGATCCCTCATAAAGCCATGCTGATATGGAGTCATACATTTATTTTTATCAAGAAACTCCAAAGTAGCATCTCTTAGAAAACACTCAAACAATTTACATACAACGGAGGTTAAACTAACAGGCCTATAATTCCTGGAGTCACCTTTTGTCCCCTTTTTAAATATTGGCACCACATTTGCCATGCGCCAGTCCTGGGGAACAGTCCCTGTCACTATAGAGTCCCTGAATATTTAAAATAGAGGTCTGTCTATAACATTACTTAATTCCTTTAGAACACGGGGTGAATGCTATCTAGACCTGGTGATTTGTCTATTTGGATTTTTTGTAGGCAGCACTGTACTTCTTCCTGGGTTAGACAGGTGACCTGTACTGGGGATTTTACCTTATCACACTGTATTTCACCTGGCATTTCATTTTCCTCGGTGAATACAGTGAATAAGAATTTGTTTAGTATATTTGCTCTTTCCTGATCCCCGTCTGTAATTTCTTCCTCATCATTTTTTAGGGTCAACACTTTCATTTTTGACCTTTTTGCTATTTATATAGTTAAAGGGGTAGTCCAGTGGTGAAAAACGTATCCCCTATCCTAAGGATAGGGGATAAGTTTGAGATCGCGGGGGGTCCGACCGCTGGGGCCCCCTGCGATCTCCCTGTACGGGAGCCAGGCTCTCCGGCCAGATAGCGGGTGTCGACCTCCGCACGAAGCGGCGGCCGACACGCCCCCTCAATACATCTCTATGGCAGAGCCGGAGATTGACGAAGGCAGAGCTTCGGCTCTGCCATAGAGTTGTATTGAGGGGGCGTGTCGGCCGCCGCTTCGTGCGGAGGTCGACACGCCCCTTTCCAGCGGGCTGTAGGGGCTCTGTACAGAAGATCGCAGGGGGCCCCAGCGGTCGGACCCCCCGCGATCTCAAACTTATCCCCTATCCTCAGGATAGGGGATAAGTTGTACACCACTGGGTTCACCACTGGACTACTCCTTTAAAGAACATTTTGGGGTTAATTTTACTCTCTTTGGCAATGAGTCTTTCTGTCTCTATTTTTGCAGCTTTTATCTTTATTTTACATATTTAACTTTTTCTCTATAGATTTTTAATGCTTCTTCACTGTTGTCCTGTTTTAGTAGTTTAAAGGGTAGCTCCCACCATCCTATTTTTTATTTTTTTGCTAGCCTGTTCCAACCCCCCTCCCCCCCCCCGCTACGGCACTAGCCCGTTCCCTCCTCCCCCCCCCCCCCGCATACCCCGTTCCCTCATAACACTTGCAGTTACTGCAGAGTCCGGCAGCGGGCGTGCAGGGACAGCGGCGGCAACGTGCGGGATTAGTGGCCTCCCAGCCATTGGCCGCGGAGCCAATGCGCTCGCTCCCGCCTGTCTGACAGGCAGGGAGCGAGTGCAGCCTAACTGAAAAAGGACTGATTGCCACTCCAAAATCAGTCCTTTTTCAGTAGCCGGTTTTTAAATGTAAATTAAACCTTTTTAATGAAAAAAAATAATAATAAAAGTATATTAGAGATATGTTGTAGTACATAAGTACTACAACATATCAAAAAATAAAGTTGGTGACAGTGCCCATTTAAATGCTTTAATCCCTTAACGACGCAGGACGTATATTTACGTCATGCGCCGACTCCCGCGATATGAAGCGGAATCGCGCCGCGATCCTGCATCATATAGCGTCGGTCCCGGCGCTCATCAACGGCCGGGACCCGCGGCTAATACCACACATCGCCGATCGCGGCGATGTGCGGTATTAACCCTTTAGAAGCGGCGGTCAAAGCTGACCGCCGCTTCTAAAGTGAAACTGAAAGTGACCCGGCTGCTCAGTCGGGCTGTTCGGGACCGCCGCGGTGAAATCGCGGCGTCCCAAACAGCTGACCGGACACCGGGAGGGCCCTTACCTGCCTCCTCGGTGTCCGATCGACGAATGACTGCTCCGTGCCTGAGATCCAGGCAGGAGCAGTCAAGCGCCGATAATGCTGATCACAGGCGTGTTAATACACGCCAGTGATCAGCATAGGAGATCAGTGTGTGCAGTGTTATAGGTCCCTATGGGACCTATAACACTGCAAAAAAAATTTAAAAAAAGGGGTTAATAAAGGTCATTTAACCCCTTCCCTAATAAAAGTTTGAATCACCCCCCTTTTCCCATAAAAAAAAATAAAACAGTGTAAAAAAATAAATAAATAAACATATGTGGTATCACCGCGTGCGTAAATGTCCGAACTATAAAAATATATCATTAATTAAACCGCACGGTCAATGGCGTACGCGCCAAAAAACTCCAAAGTCCAAAAAAGCATATTTTGGTCACTTTTTATACCATTAAAAAAATGAATAAAAAGTGATCAAAAAGTCCGATCAAAACAAAAATCATACCGATAAAAACTTCAGATCACGGCGCAAAAAAATAGTCCTCATACCGCCCTGTACATGGAAAAATAAAAAAGTTATAGGGGTCAGAAGATGACATTTTTAAACATATAAATTTTCCTGCATGTAGTTATGATTTTTTCCAGAAGTGCGACAAAATCAAACCTATATAAGTAGGGTATCATATTAACCGTATGGACCTACAGAATAATGATAACGTGTAATTTTTACCGAAATATGCACTGCGTAGAAACGGAAGCCCCCAAAAGTTACAAAATGGCATTTTTTTTCGATTTTGTCGCACAATGATTTTTTTTCTGTTTCGCCGTGCATTTTTGGGTAAAATGACTGTCACTGCAAAGTAGAATTGACGACGCAAAAAATAAGCCATAGTATGGATTTTTAGGTGGAAAATTGAAAGGGTTATGATTTTTAAAAGGTAAGGAGGAAAAAACGAAAGTGCAAAAACGGAAAAACCCTGAGTCCTTAAGGGGTTAATTTTGTCATTTATTGCCCCCTTAACATTTTTATTCATCCATATTGGTTTTCTTTTATTTCTGACCCTTTTATTCCCATAGGGTATATACATCTACATATCTACATAATCTACATATACAATGA
Organism: Hyla sarda; assembly: GCF_029499605.1. Taxonomy (NCBI): domain Eukaryota; kingdom Metazoa; phylum Chordata; class Amphibia; order Anura; family Hylidae; genus Hyla; species Hyla sarda. Next base: position 93,414,776 of record NC_079190.1, read on the forward strand.
GAATTTAAGATATTCCTAAAAGTTCCCATTTAGTGTCAGTATTCATATTTTTGAGGACATTATCCCATTTTATATTGTTAAGGGCTTCTCTGAGTTGATCGAACTTTGCCTTCCTAAAGTTCATTGTTATTGTGGCCCCTCGAGAGATTCCCTTATTGAAGAACAAGTTATAATGTATTATATTATGATCACTATGTCCCAGGTGTCCTTCTACCTGCACATTAGTTACTCTGTCAGGTCTGTTGGTTAATATTAAGTGTAGTCGGGCGCCCCCTCTGGTCAGGCCCTGCACCATTTGGGACAGATAATTGTCTTTAGCTGTAGTCAGATACCTGTTCCCTTTATGAGATTCACAGGACTCAGTCTCCCAGTTTATATCAGGATAGTTAAAGTCCCCCATTATTAACACCTCATTTTGAGTTTCTGCCTTGTTTATTTTCCTCAGTAATTGATCTTCTGGCTCTTCCATCATGTTTGGTGGCTTATAACAAACCCCTACCAGAATTTTTTTATTTTTATTTCCATATATTTCTACCCATAATTACTCCACATTATCGTTTTCCTCCCATATATCCTCCCGCAGTGCGGCCTTCAGACTCTATTTCACATAAAGACAAACTCCTCCCCCTTTCCGTTTTGTCCTATCCTTCCTGAATAGACTATAACCCTGTATGTTGACCGCCCAGTCACAGGTATCATCCAACCTAGTCTCTGTTATACCCACTATGTCATAATTTTCTTCAGACATCAACCACTCCAGTTCCTCTGTTTTATTGGACAGACTTCTGGCATTAGTCATCATGCAATACAATGGTGTATGTTTTTTTTTTTTTCTTCCTAAGACGCCTATCCCTATTAACTATGCTAACCCCTCCCTCCGCTCCACCCCCAGGTATATTACTAAGTCCCCCCTTTCTAGCTACACTATCTTCCCCCTCTACGTTGTAGGTTCTGATAGTTATCTGCACTACGCAACCCCATACACTAAACAGGGTTGCTCGCACTGTAATCGAAAGTTGATAATTGACTGCATGGGTGTCTGGTAGTGCTTTATTGTGATTAGAGAGTTACCATGTACATTGCTGCTCCACCAAAAGTAGACTGTGATTGCTGTCATCATCTAAACCTGGCCAGTAAGTCAGTTTCCCATGTTTTTAAGGAGATGTTTGCATGGTTTCAAGTCTTATTGCCGAAGCTTTTGTAGTGTGTGAACTAGTGTAAACTACTGTAGCACTTAGGATGTAGAAAACAAGCAGCGCGCATCCATAGTGAACACTGACCTATTATTCATCTACCATGCACTTTGTTACTGCTGCTATTGAACCTTTATCAAGCCCCAGAGAAGATAAATACAGTAGGGTTTTAACTGTGCTCAGAGCTGAGCTCATTTACATAATGAATGAACATTAATTAAACCAGTAGCAAATATCATATAAATAATATAGTAATTAGAAGGTGGCATCATTAGAACATGTAAATGCCCATTCCCTGCACACACCAGCCCCTGAAAACAGGCCAATTTGGGGAAAAAAACTGTTGAAATATAAATGATTACACACTTGTTTAATCACCATATATTACAATACCTTCCAATAATACCCTCCCATTTCATGTGCAAATCGTAGGTTAGGTTTTATTCATTAACCGGTTACACACAGGCCCTTATGCAGCTATATTCGTCACAGGAACTCAAAATGCAGTAATGGCTTTAGGATGTTGAAATCACAGTAATAACTAACCAATGAGAAGATACGTCTCCTAAACGTTAGTCTTTAATAAATAACTTTTACAATAGCATTCAGTCTCTAACAGTGACCATGCTGCAAAACATCATCATATGCATGTGATAAGCAGGTATAGCATTGACCTGGTCAGCCATGGATTACTTAATTAGGTTGTCAGGAAGTCACCTACGTGTACTCCCACTGTGTCACTCCAAGGGGCTGGCCAGCCAGTTCGCAGTCATGGATGCAGAGCCAATAAGGGCTTTGGCTCGGTGTCCAGTCTAAGTGAGGCACTGACTCTCTGTTAGTGTCTGTGATTCTTTAATTTGTTCCCTGGCTCCAAACCCATATGAACCTTGTTGAACCAATGTTTTTGGATAGCTCTTGATGTTTTGTCTCTGGACTTAACTCTAGTTAACATCTTTTCTGCTCATTTGGTTTATACAGGTTCTCCTGGCTTTCTCACTCTTGATTGTACTCTGGTTTACCCCTTTGCTGATTTGGTTTATCAATGCCCTCCTGGTTCTGACCTTGCCTAGTTGACTATTTTTGCCTGTCATGGGTACTTTCGGTTTGTTTGCAGCCATATGGCTCAAACAGTCTGTGTGACTCTGCAGATGCAACCTGGGGTTCTAGCAGCAAAGTCCATCCTGCCTTGAAGCTTGTGTCCCTTGGTCATCTCTCCTCCCCACACCCTAATGTTCATAACAGGTAGAACTAATACTTTGGTGACCAGATCAGTGCCATAAGGTGCCTTTTTTCATCATATTTATCTCCTTGTTCATATTGTGATCTCAGGATATCATTTCGTATCTTATTTAGCATTCTGCAGCCAATATCCTCTTCTTGAATAAACTTAATTGAACGTCTAAAATGATGCAATCCATCACTACCTTCTATGACAAGAACCTAGAATGTTATAATTTTAGCCCAAATACTAAATGTGATTTTTTTTTTTTTTGCATAATCACCATTAGAACTCCCATATTATTTTAAAGGTATTTATTAAAATCGTTTTTTTTTTAAGAGGCATAACTTTTTTATAACATTCATCACAGGCTAGCCTAGTAAAGTACACACTGTTGTCTATGTGAAGTTTATTCTATTTTGCCAAATTCTTGTCATTAGCCGTTTCTCATCAATACAAAACCCTCAAGATTCACTACTAGTAGCAAATGTAGTTCTGGTTTTGGCGCTGTAATGAGAAATGGTAAATTGGGCTGAGAATGGACACCCATCATTATTGAGCTTAAAGGGGTACTCCAGTGGAAATTTTTTTTTTTTTTTAAATCAACTGATGCCAGAAAGTTAAACAGATTTGTAAATGACTTCTGTTAAAAAACATTTGTCCTTCCAGTACTTCTTAGCAGCTGCATGCTACAGAGGAAATTCTTCTCTTTTTGAATTTATTTTTTGTCTTGTCCACAGTGCTCTTTGCTGACACCTGATGCCTGTATCAGGAACTGTCCACAGCAGGAGAATATCCCCATAGCAAACCTATGTTGCTCTGGACAGTTCCTGACACGGACAGAGGTGTCAGCAGAGAGCACTGTAGACAAGACAAAAAAAGAAATTCAAAAAGAAAAGAATTTCCTCTGTAGCATACAGCTGCTAATAAGTACTGGAAGGATTAAGGTTTTTAAATAGAAGTAATTTTTACAAATCTGTATAACTTTCTGGCACCAGTTCATAAAAAAAGAAAAAAAAGTTTTCCACCCGAGTACCCCTTTAAGATAAAAGACTTGAGTGCAGTTTGAGTATGTTGTACTATTGTGTAATAGCAGCTAAGAAATACCTGACAATATAGACTATTAGCAGATCATTAGCTGCGCTGAACGATGTGTTCATTATCCTCCTGGCATTAAACATTTGTCAGATACTGTATTTCCTTAATCAGCATAGTGCAAGGTCAGTTCCATTTATAATGTGTGTATGAATGTAACTTGGTAATCGTTTTATACATTATCTTCTCGTATCTGATAAGAGTCCTCCACTGTTTTAAGCATAGATTTACTTTTTACACCACATTATTCAAATGTTCTGAGGCTTGTAAAAGTGTTTTTTTTTTTTTTGTGAATCTGTATCTGTGCTGTGTATAGTTGTTTCCTCGCTTTATACTTTACACAAGGAACAGTAGATAAAACCTGACAGTAGTAGCTGTTGCTTGTAGCCCCAGTACACATTCGACATTGGTCAGTCAAACTCACTGAATTTGGCAAGACCTAAAGACCATCTAATATTTATGGGGCTCCCAACTCTTACTCAACATATGCTTTCAAGAGAGAAAAAAAAATCAGGAATGTTGAATAGGAGGATCTGGAGAGAAAGCTTCAACCAATAAAACTTTCAGCCAACAGCTATTGTATGTATATGGCCAGCTTTGGTGTAGTAAAGGTCCTACCATTATCTGGGTACAGTGGCCTTTTCTACAATGATGCATTCAGTTGGTGTGAGATATGTTTTGGAACAGATTAACAAAGACAAATAATTGAGGGGTTCTGACCACACTAACGGTGGCCATATAACTTAGATAGTTGTTGGCTCAGTACTTATTTGGCCAACAGCTATTCCTTCTAACTCCAGCAAAGAGGATTTACACCTAAAACTTAACCAACCGAATGTATATAGGAGGAAACATTAATGCTGTGTTCACACAATCTGTTGTGTTGTGGTAATGTTTACTTTCTGCAACGTGCAGACTAGATGGGCCAAATGGCTCTGAGGCTGGGTTCACACCACATTTATGTAATGCATTTTCTGTATCGCATTCCTCAAAACCGGACTAAACTGTATCAAAATGTGTCTACAAATTTTTAACCCGTATACGGTTTGAAAAATGATGACCGGTTGCATCCGTTTTTTAAGAAAACTTATGAATAAAGTTTCACTTGCTTGATTGAAATTCCAAGAAAAAAACTTTTGTTGCATGTGCAAAGTCAAAAACTGCATGGTGAAGACCGTATGGAACCATATGCGCAAACGATTCTGTACTGTTCCCTTTGACCCATGTTTTAAAAAACGTATACGGGTTCAATACGGTTTATCACCCGGACCAAAAACCGTGGTAGGCTATGGTTTATGGTACGGGAAAAAAATTGACAAAACCGTACAAGATGCAAAACGGACACAACAGGATGCATCGTTTGGCATGCGAGAGTCAATGCATATGGTTTTCAATACGGTTCTATATGGTTTTCAAATTGAAAACGTATACGGGAACTGTTTTGCAAAAACGTGGTGTGAACCCAGCCTTATCTGCCGACACATTCTATATTTCTATGTGAACACAGTCTTACCTACATTTGTATACAATTGTAGCACACTGACCTCTCAAAGGATTGGGTCCGTATAGGTTTAGGCTTTTAGAGGTAAACAAGATTTTTTCCACTTAAAAATGGTATAAAACTGGAACAAAGTATATAACAAAGTTGTAGGACTATTTACAGTATATGACATTTAAAGAGGACCCGTCCCCTCTTCTGTCATGTCTGTTTTAGTAAATAATGCATTCCTTGTGAAACAGTAGGACGAATAACAGAGAAATGACACAATGCAGTTCTGAGAAAAGATGCTCCAGAATTATTATTTTCTGGGAATACAACTACAATAGACAAGTCAGGGAATCAAACAGGTTTTCCTTAAAGGGGTACTCCGCTGCTCAGCGTTTGGGAGCTCATGATGTCATAGCCCCACCCCCTTATGATGTCACATTCCACCCTCTCAATGCAAGTCTATGGGAGGGGGCGTGACGGCTGTCACGCCCCCTCCTATAGACTTGCATTGAGGGGCCGGGGCGTAATGTCAAGAGGGGGCTATGACGTCATGAGCTGCCGACTCCAGCATTCAGAACAGTTTGTTCCACACTCTGAGCAGTGGAGTACCCCTTTAAGCTTTATTCATATAGGACTAGATAACGCTTTTAGGAATTCAATTCAGGTGTCTCATAGTACTGTATTTTTCTGGGGAAAACCCATTAAGCCATAATATTTTTGACCCCATTACAGCTTTTGCAAACTTTACTGGTAGATTAACAACTACTCCTTTATTGTTATGCAGTAGTTGTCCCATGTAATAACTTGATTTGTGGGGATCCTAGAAGTCAGACCCTGGTCAGGATATGTATTTTGCTAAGGAAAGGTAATCAATGTTTAAGTAACAGAAGAAAACGGAAATACTTTTTTGAGTAGTACCTACTGAGAATCACTAGGCTGCTTGTTATAAAATTCAGTGTAGAACTATATAAGAACACTTATAGTGCACATGTGATCTTACAGATGTTCTTACTGCAGGAAGCAGTGCGTGTCCTCTTGCGGTAGTTATGTTCTAACTTCTTGTTCTCTCTTTTCTTTAAGTTTCCTTTGTCTGGTCCAGAATGGCAGCCTGTGGTGTGAACACGAAGAACAAAGTCACAGTTCATAAGCCAGTTTGGGATTTCCTTAACAAAGAGACTCCATCCAAGCTGAACCGACTGAGAGAGGACAGTGGAGTTCGCATCCTGATTGATGGTGAAACTTCTGAGATTTATGTACTGCGGTTGTCTTTTGACAGTCACGTTCCTGCAAATACTATCTCACTTGTTAGAAAGGCTCTAAAATCTTTGTTAAAAGATACTGAGAAAGAGTTAAAAAAATCCTGCAAACAACATCAGATTTCAGGTTGTATGGCTTATGCAGATAAAAACAGTGAACATGCGGGTGAGCTGCATCTCCGTAATGTATATAGCAGAGGTCAGCAAAGTACGAGCAGCCGGGGACTACCTGGAAGTTCCAGCGGGGGAGCAAGTAGTAGTCATGGGAACTCACGTGACCACCGAAGAGAAGAGGCAGAAGATGACCGGGAGAATCAGTGTCCCATTTGCCTGGGTGAGATTCAAAACATAAAAACCCTGGAGAAATGCCAGCACTCATTCTGTGAGGATTGCATCACCAGGGCTCTGCAAGTGAAGAAAGCATGTCCAATGTGTGGTCGTTTCTATGGGCAACTTGTAGGCAACCAACCTGAGAATGGTAGAATGTTAGTATCCAAGGACTCCAGCCTTTTGCTTCCTGGTTATGAGAAATATGGAACGATTATCATCCAGTATGTCTTCCCACCAGGCATTCAAGGGGTAAGAGATGTTTAACTTATCTTAAAAGTCTGGGTAGCCATACACATTAGACAGAAGTAGGTTGTATGGTGAATGATTGTTTCATAGCCCTAGTCTTACACATTACAGTCCCTATTTGCCATTGAAGTCAGTGACACTGGGAGAAAGAGGAACAATCAATCTTTCTGGGAATGTTCTGAGAACATTCTCTCTGTCTGTGGACTAACAACTTGGCCAAAAATGGCAAATACGAATATCTTTAATTCAGATAGATGGATAATCTGTCATCCATCTACTAAAACAGTATTTTGTTGTTAAATTTTGGTAGGAAGGGCGGGGAGGGGGGTTCCATTACTCAGCTGTTGTATATATCTGCCAGTGCTAGCAACATGTGGGTCGAAATATTGCATTTTTATGTTGGATGCATCATTAAAGATGTAAGGTTTTGGGTTTTATTTAAGGATGCTGTCAACATTTTTATTAAATAGTCTGAGGTAGCCACATGGGAGAGTCGCAGTCTGACTTTGCTTCCGTTATACACTACTTTTGTCTCCTATGTTTGAATGAGTAGACAGAACCCAGAATGCATTTTCTGAGTTGTTAGAATTATTTATTATTTCATCCCTTCGTCCTCATGTTTCTCTACTTAGATATAAAGTTTACTGGTCGTCTCAAAGAGATTTTATAGCATTTTTGTTTCTGGACATGGTTTCTCCAGTATTATACGGCTCTGAGGCTTTGTCCAATAATGCAGTCTGTAATGGTGTAGGAAAACTAACTGCTTCATCAAATGATTAAAGGCTATGGAGACCTTTTTGAATGCATTAGATATTCTTGCTTTGTCTTATTTTGATACAATAACATTTTCTCCATAGGTTTTTTATTACAAATATATTTTAGTTTCTCTTCTACAGCCTCCTGCAGTTTCTTGTTCTCGAGTTGATTATGACAGGCTCAGTCTCCTTACCTCTCTGCTCCTGAAGGTCAACTTTGATCTGGTCATAAATCAGCTCAGAATTTTCTTCAGGAGAGGAGAGAGAGACTGAAAAATAAAGATAGATACATTCAGCAGTAAAAGGATTTCTGATGGTCTTCACTGATAACATGATACGTCAGCAGGCTGTAGAAGGGTAGGTGGGCAAAATTTTTAATAAAGACTTATGGAGAACATTGTTTTTCTATGAAAACATGCATTTAAAGGTATCTATAGCCTTTAAAGTGGAATTCAACTTCTACCTGAATGTTTTATATTAGGCTATACATGCTCTTCCCTTACAAGAGTGATCTCAGTTTGTATCTTTTGGACGTCAAGAGCTTGGTTGAAATATTTCAACTAAAAGATACATAATGCAAGGAATAAAAAACAACTTAAATCTTGTTTTACTATTACATAATCAAGAGTACTCTCATGATCTTGTAAAATGTTATATTCCTCCCAGTTCACTGCCGCCCATCATGATAAACCACCCCCTGCCTTTATTTTTTTTTTATTATTTTTTAGTTTTCTACCTTGATATTGCTATTGCTATGTAGAACTTCCTCGCTCACTCTGCTACACACAGCCTAGAGCATTTCAGTGTGAGATGAGCTATGATTGGATAAGGCTGCAAACCCCCCTTTTATGATTTCCTGATTTTGGACTTCTACCAGGCCAGCAGGAGTCCAGAGATAGGGGGAAATATGCTCTGGACCAGTAGGGAGACATCTAGTGGCAGCTTTTTTTAAACACAAATTAAAAATTGAAAACTTCATTTTTTTTTTTTTTTAAACGAAGTATATTAGAAAGATTTTTTATTTACCATAAGGAGTGCAATAGCAAAAATTTGTGCATATGTGATTCCAACTACAGATCAGTTTCCTACACGTATAAAACACATGCATTTCTGCGCCCATATTGTGACCACGGCTTGCCACGGATCTAATGTCCCAACTATATATAGTAAATAGCTTGACAAATTATTCTCTGCATAGCTCTGTCTGGAGGATGAATATTGTATATTTTATTCGGTTAGAAAAACAGACATGGTGCACATCTACAATCTTGCATAATGATCTGATTGCTTCTCAGCATAATATCAAAAACTAACAGGTTGTTAGTATACATTTTTGATCAAAAAGTACAAGCCCACTCGCCACGTCAAGGCCACCTATTTAGAGTGGGTCCCTAACGTCCCTAGCATAAAATGGCGCAGCACCGGGCGGCGACCACCACCGCCGCGACACCAATGCCCACAGGGGGGAACGACCCACCGGCAGAGCGGCCCCAATGCCACTCAAACCAGTCTATGGGCCGCACCCCCCCCCCGCAGACACGGCGCCACGGCAGCAACGGACACCGCACAGCACCACACCAGTGTGAACAAGGTGTAATGGCTCACTTACCATGCTCTCCCAGTCAGACTGGGAGGCTGCTAGGAAAGAAATGACCCATGTGTAGCTAAGTACTACTTATATAGGGTTGGGCTGAGGGGGTGGGGAAGAGTGCAGCACATGTTCAAACAAAAAAAAAAAAAAAAAAAGAGGGGATAGAAATCACAGTGTGAATTTGGTTAGAAAAACAGACATGGTGCACATCTACAATCTTGCATAATGATCTGATGATCATCTAATGATTGTATATTTTATGGTTCTTGTCAGTGTGGAAAGTTTTGACCTCCCTTTTGTTTACTTGACTTTGTCATTGCCAGGATATATGCTAATATGGTCATGTACTTGAGTTGCCAAACATACAGTCATGGCCGTAAATGTTGGCACCCCTGAAATTTTTCTAGAAAATTTGTGTTTCTCACAGAAAAGGATTGGAGTAACAAATGTTTTGCTATACTTACGTTTATTCCCTTTGTGTGTATTGGAACTAAACCAAAAAAGGGAGGAAAAAAGCAAGTTGGACATAATGTCACACCAAACTCCAAAAATGGGCTGGACAAAATTATTGGCACCCTTAACTTAATATTTGGTTGCACACCGTTTGAAAAAAAAAAAAAAAAAATACTGAAATCATTCGCTTCCAATAACCATAAATAAGCTTCTTACACCTTTCAGCCGGAATGTTGGACCACTCTTCCTTTGCAAACTGCTCCAGGTCTCTCTTATTAGAAGGGCGCCTTTTCCCAACAGCAATTTTAAGATCTCTCCTCAGGTTTTCTATGGGATTTAGATCTGGACTCATTGCTGGCCACTTCAGAACTCTCCAGTGCTTTGTTGCCATCCATTTCTGGGCACTTTTTGACTTATATTTGGGGTCATTGTCCTGCTGGAACACCCAAGATGTCGGACGCAAACCCAGCTTTCTGACACTGGGTTGTACAATGCGACCCAAAATCCGTTGGTAATCCTCAGATTTCATGATGCCTTGCACACATTCAAGGCACCCAGTGCCAGAGTCAGCAAAACAACCCCAAAACATAATTGAACCTCCACCATGTTTCACTGTAGGTACTATGTTCTTTTCTTTGTAGGCCTCATTCTATTTTCGGTAAACAGTAGAATTATGTGCTTTACCAAAAAGTTCTATCTTGGTCTCCTCTGTTCTCAAGACGTTTTCCCAGAAGGATTTTGGCTCACTCAAGTTCATTTTGGCAAAATGTAGTCTTGCTTTTTTATGTCTCTGTGTCAGCAGTGGGGTCTCCTGCCATACCGTTTCATTTCATTTAAATGTCAACGGATAGTTCGCACTGGCACTGATGCTCCCTGAGCCTGCAGGACAGCTTGAATATCTTTGGAACTTGTTTGGGGCTGCTTATCCACCATCTTGACTATCCTGCATTGACACCTTTCATAAATTTTTCTCTTCCGTCCACGCCCAGGAAGATTAGCTACAGTGCCATAGGTTGCAAACTTCTTGATAATGTTTCGCACTGTGGACAAAGGCAAATCTAGATCTCTGGAGATTTGGTTCTCAAGTCCTCAGACAGTTATTTTCTCCTCTTTCTGTTGTCCATGATTAGTGTGGCACACACAGACACACAATGCAAAGACTAAGTGAACTTCTCTCCTTTTTATCTGCTTTCAGGTGTGATTTTTATATTGCCCACACCTGTTACTTGCCCCAGGTGAGTTTAAAGGAGCATCACGTGCTTGAAACAATCTTATTTTTCCACAATTTTGAAAGGGTGCCAATAGTTTTGTCCAGCACATTTTTGGAGTTTGGTGTGACATTATTTGTCCAATTTGCTTTTTTTCCTCCTTTTTTTCGTTTAGTTCCAATACACAAAAAGGGAATAAACATGTGTATAGCAAAACATGTTTTACTGCTATCCCTTTCTGTGAGATGTACTTCATAGTCTAGAAAAAAATTCAGGGGTACCAACATTTCCGCCCATAACTGTATGTTAAAGAGTACCTGTCATCAAACCATATTTTCTAAACCAACTCAGATTATATTCCCTAACTACTCCTAACTCCCCTCCTGCCCTTAAAAATTTTTGTCCGAACCTTAAATATCTCTGTATCATACCTTTCCCGTTGCTCACATTGTGTGAGCTCCCGGCAGGAGAAAGTGGGCGTTCCCCAGCAGGCACAACATCACTGAAGCCTGTGAGAGCTGTGCCCTGCATGCACTTCCTGAGTTTGGTCTCCTGCCAGGCTGGGAGGAGACCAAGCTGACTGTTTGACTTGCACAGGGAACAGAACAAAGCCACCTAGTGGCCATTTTTCCAATCACTTTGAAACCTATAATGGTTGAGAATTTTAACAGCAAGTAAATAGCAAAGTGTCTTTAGAATTACATCAGGAACAATATATTAAAAGTTTGGTTTGGTGACAGGTACTCTTTAAAGGTTGCTTTCTGGTATATATTTGGCTGGTATATTTTTGCAATCAATGGAAGATGTATGAATTTCTATTAGCATATACACAATGCACTGCTTTTAGACTTTGATGTGTTAATTTTAAAAGTAAAAAATGAGAGCCCCAGAAGGTGACCCATCCCAGAGGTTAAATAGTTAACTGTGTTAGGCAAGTACTTAGAAAGGATGATGTGTATACCTTGTCCAAATAAAAATGACTTCATCCTCCTCTTCTTGCCAAGTTAATAAACAATTTGCTTTTAATAACATCTAATCCATGGTTATAACTTAACAGGAGTGCTCACAATGTATTTATTCAGTCGCAATAATACATTTTTTATGCACCTCAGCAGTAATCCATCCTGGGAAACCCATAATGTAGTATGTGGCTTACTGCCACTAAACTGAGATTCAATGGAGCAAAGTGACAAAAGAGAAGAAAAGAATTACCATTCTAGACAGATTACCAATTACTGTGTCATATAATATATGGAGAAAGCCATTGCTTTATGGTAATCTGACCATAAAAATGTGATGTTACGTTAAAAGGGTTGTCCAGTTCTTAGAAAACAAACAAACAAGCTGCTTATGATATTAATAGAACAAAAGAAACTCTAGGTACTTCTCCAGTCAACTTCCGGCATAAGTGCTCTGCTGGTTCCCTGATGGTTTATGTTTACAAGCTACAAGCAATGACTATTGAGTGGCCCCAGCATGATGTGCCGCACCAAGCAGTGATGCTAGTAGTATGGCATGTGACAGAGGAGCTCACTGATTGGCTTCAAAGACTTGAAAACAAAGACTGCTGACAACATTTGCATCTTTTTTTTTTTTTTTTTTTTTTTTAAAGGGGTGTTTGAAGGCCTGTTTTCAGAATTAGTATGGATATCTGACAGGATTCTGGCACCTGGCATCCCCACTGATCAGTTGTTTAGTAGACCAGTGGTTTGGTCGGGATGTTCTCAGTAAGTGTAGCCTGGCTCAACTTACTAGTGGCCATACTGGCTAACTGCAGCTCAGCTCCCATTTATTTTAGCTCAACAGTTGGTTTTCTGCTCAATCTTCACCATTTGGTCTTGATATTAAAACATTATAGTCAATTTAACTTTTGACAAATTGCACAGACATGTCAAAAATTAAGATCAGTCGGGGGCTCGGGGGCTCTTATAATTTGTTCTAGGCGGCAAAGCACACTGCAGTCCGACTGATTACAGGAGACAAGCTTCATAGACTATTAGCCGGGGAGTAAAGTGTGCTACCACATGCTTTACCCAGCTATAACAAACAATCAGAAGGGGTCTCGACACTGAGACCCTGACCCATCTTAACTTTTGTCTATATGACATTGCAAAGTCATTTTTATTTTTATCAGAAAAAGGCTTTCTGATTGTCTTTACTAATAACATGATACTTCAGCAGGCTGTAAAAGAGAAGAGGAGCAAAATTAATAATAAAGACCTATGGAGAACATTTTTTCTACCTGAATAACTACGCAAGTATGAAAAAAACACATTTAAAAAGGTCTATAGCCTTTAACATGGAATTAAATAAACCTCAGTGTTTTATAATAGGCTATACATGTTCTTTCCTTCCAAGAATGATCTCAGTTGTATCTTTTGGATATTTTGAGAGATAAGATACATACTGAAATGAATACAAACAACTTGTTTTACTATTACCCATTAAGCATTATTTAGAGCTGCCTCTGAGTGACAATGATTTCTTTAATAAATCTCCATGAAGCATGAGTCCTTTCAAACTGGTCTTTCAGGTTACTAGACTGGTTATTAAGTGTGGAGTTCTTTTTTCCTTGTACTAGCAAACAGTTGAATAAAATATATTATTGATGGTCTCACAGGGATTGGTCAACATCTTTCTTATCCTGCTGAGACCAGAAGTGTTGTTGGGACTTAGTACCAGTTTAGGCTTCTTTCTTTTTGCTTATCAAACTGCACTAAAAGAGTACACAAGAACTGTGACATGTCAAAAGTTAATTTAAATGACAGTCATATTTTAAAGATTGATGAATTTAGCAATTTTGCCATGAACGGTGAAAATTTATAGACTATTAAATTAAAGGAATTTGAAATATTCTATCTCCCAATTCTATTGTTGTTGTTTTGTTCTGCAAACCGATGACATTCTGCATTTTAACGCTTTATGGATTATTATGTGTCAGTAAATTCCTGTGTGGGCAGTAGAAGTGTTCTTTTTTATCCCGACATTGATAGAGTGGAAATAATTGTTCCAATCATAGCAAATATATCAGTGTATTGTGTCGTTTCACCAGTAATGAAATAATGTTCGTTTGCTCTTCTAACAATAGGGAAAAGTCTTTGAGCCTATGCCTCATAAGATGGTTATTTATGTGAATATAACTAGGGTCTGGGAATTGCTGTTTTAAATTTACAGGGGTTAGAGATGTTGTGGTTTTTAACTGTTTTGTAGAGAGCGTATGCATCCTCTTACCCTCTACCAGCTGCTATGCTATTGGGGGGGGGGGGGGGGGGAGTGGGCATTACATTAAATATACCTGTACTTGTTTAACTTAGTAGCATATTTTAAGAATTGACTGCCTCAACACATATTAGCTTGTTGGTATGTCCAGTGACATTAAAGGAGTTTTCCCACAAATGACACTTACCACCTTTCCACAAGATTGTTGATGAGCCTCTGATCAGTGAGGTTGCGACTGTTAGAGCCTCATCAATTACAACAGTAGGGGTCCTGTGTACCCTTAGTTGAATGAAGCAGTTTTTAGACGCTCCCATTCATCTCTATGTAATTGAAAAATATATAACCAAACATCGCTGGACTGTTTAACCAGAGGGACCCCCTTTCTCGTGACTGGTGGGGATTCCAACGGTATGATCCCTAATAATCAGATATTTATCATTGATCAACAGGATAGGTAGCATGTTCTTTATGGGAAAATCCCTTTATTTAATTGTTTGGTGAGGCTTAGGCCAGAGCTTTGCAGTGGACAGTAGTTATGGGAAGTATTGAGTAACGAATGGGTGTGAATGATTTGCGCAAAAATTTGGTGACTTTTTCAACCATTTCGCAACAATTTGCAACTTTTTAACACCAAAAAAAAGTAAAACCAATATGAAAATGTCTTGCTTAATTGTAACTATTATAATATTAAAAAACATATGCTTAATTGTAACTATTATAATTCAGCAATAAACCTGCTGTCTACCTCATTTAATGCTTTGTTTCTGCAGTCAGAGCACCCAAATCCTGGAGTAAGGTATCCAGGAACAACTCGTGTGGCGTACTTACCTGATTGTCCAGAAGGGAACAAAGTCCTGACACTCTTTAAGAAAGCATTTGACCAACGTTTGACTTTCACCATTGGGACATCAATGACTACAGGAAGACCTAATGTCATAACGTGGAATGACATTCACCACAAGACTAACTGCACTGGAGGACCACAGTTGTAAGTGTTTGCTTTGTCCCTGTCATTATAAAAAAGTTTATAAAGCTTTTTAATCTGCTAGCATTTGAGTATGCTCTAAATTTATACTGGGGGAAGTGCATGGTTACGCATACAAGCCCTCTATGTGGTGTACACTTCCATCTTTTAGTGTATTGGCATATTTGTATAACAGTGAACATATTAATAATGATAATAATTGCCATAGTAATAGAAATCTGTGTAGAAGTAGAAAAGACCAGAGGATGGCGTCTCGTTCGTTACCCCAAAAACACAGAAAGTATATCCCTATAAGGGGGAAGATGCAGGCTCTATAGATTTGCCGCTCACCTTGAGCATATTGAAAATATTCTTTGTCACCCCATATCGGGGTATAAAGGTTGGATGTGGATCCTGTGCTGCCCAGAAGGTCCCAGGGAACAGCCAGCAGGGGCCCTCTAGAAATGCTAGGATGAAGGAATGGAGAAAAGGCCTTGACAACAGGCGCTCAGGTGTCCAACAGAAACAGCACGATTAGGTCACTGAGATGGAGTAAACAACAACTTTATTGATGTACAGCAATAACCCGTTTCGGGGTATTCCACCACTTCTTCAGATTGACGAAAGTACATCATACTTTTGTCAATCTGAAGAAGGGGTGGAGTACCCCGAAACACGGTATTACTGTACATCAGTAAAGTTGCTGTTTACTCCATCTCCGTGACCTGATCGTGCTGTTTCTGTTGGACACCTGATCGCCTGTTGACAAGGCCTTTTCTCCACTCCTTCATCATACTAATAGAAATGCCTTGTCTTATGGAATTGTCCTCAGGGTAGTTAAATTTACTGTTCTTGTGTACAACACATCTTGCTTTGCATTGGTAAAAGTAGAAACAGTGTATGTTGTAATAATGATGACAGTTCATTGGCTGGTAAGCCTGACATCTCAGTGCCCTCTTACCCACACAAGCCATCTGTGCAGTCAAATTTTGTAAATATAGTCTGAAAATTGCTAAAAGGTATTTTCCTTTTAAGCTAACAACAATGATTCTTAGTTACTCTGGCTGTTGAATGGACAGATCCTGCTGAATATGGTCCCTATCAGCCTACCCAAGTTGCTTTTCTCACCTGTGGGAGGGTCAACTTGCTTGTCTGCTTGTAAAAATAAAAGTGAAGCTGACAGAAGTGGTGGTTAAGTAGGTAATGTAGCCCCTGCTTAAATAGGTTGTTCGGGACATACATTTTTTTATATATTAGTACTCACCTCCCCTATTCCCTCAGAGCTCCCAGTCTGTCATCTTATCCCTACTTATCACCGCTTCTTCCTGCCATAAACACAAGCCATTTCAAACAGCTGCCTATTCAGCCAGTCACAGGCTGTAGGAGTGTCCCGCCTCGATCAACGATTGGCTGAGCAGGCAGTTCCTGCTGAAAAGGCTCCTCTCCAAGGCTGGAAGAAGCAGGAACCAGATTATATCAGACCGGGAGCTGCAGGAGATTGGGGAGAAGTGAGTATAATGTTTAAATTTTTAGACCAACCCCAGCCATAGATAAAATGTTATATGTCCCTGGACAACACCTTTAACTGAATTTTTCTACATTTTGTCTACATTATGCGATATTGCATAAATGTATATTAACAAGAGGCATGTTCTTATTACTTTCTTATTAATTTTGTTTTATATATTCTTGTTAATCTTGTTATATAATTGGTATAATATATATTGGCTTTTTCCTGCTTTATTTTGTAATAAGGTTAAATCACAGTAGAGGTAAAGGTATTTTCCTTTTAAGCTTACAACAATGATTCTTAGTTACTCTGGCTGTTGAATGGACAGATCCTGCTGAATATGGTCCCTATCAACCTACCTAAGTTGCTTTTCTCACCTGTGGGAGGGTCAACTTGCTTGTCTGCTTGTTAAAATAAAAGTGAAGCTGACAGAAGTGGTGGTTAAGTAGGTAATGTAGCCCCTGCTTAAATAGGTTGTTCGGGACATACATTTTTTATATATTAGTACTCGCCTCCCCTATTCCCTTAGAGCTCCCAGTCTGATGTCATCTTATCCCTACTTATCACCGCTTCTTCCTGCCTTAAACACAAGCCATTTCAAACAGAGCTGCCTTTTCAGCCAGTCACAGGCTGTAGGAGCGTCCCGCCTCGATCAACGATTGGCTGAGCAGGCAGTTCCTGCTGAAAAGGCTCCTTTCCAAGGCTGGAAGAAGCAAGAACCAGATTATATCAGACCGGGAGCTGCAGGAGATTGGGGAGAAGGGAGTATAATGTTTTAATTTTTGACCAACCCCAGCCATAGATAAAATGTTATATGTCCCTGGACAACACCTTTAACTGAATTTTTCTACATTTTGTCTAGATTATGCGATATTGCATAAATGTATATTAACAAGAGGCATGTTCTTATTACTTTCTTATTAATTTTGTTTTATATATTCTTGTTAATCTTGTTATATAATTGGTATAATATATATTGGCTTTTTCCTGCTTTATTTTGTAATAAGGTTAAATCACAGTAGACTTTATTAAAGATTTTTGACACTGTGCAACAAGAAAGGCTAATGTCTATGAGAAAACAAATCTCTCCAGAGTGACCTTTTTCATTACAGTTATGGGATGCAAAATAATTACATGTATAATTCTCACCCCTGTTGTGTGATAGAATAAAATCAGCACTGGAACAGCGATCAAGTTTTAGAAGTTACAAGTCTGTATATTTAGTCAAATAGGGAATACTTGTGTGCAGTCAAGCTGTTTCAGATGATTGGGGTATGGTTGGGTTCTCTCGTAGGTCAGCATGCTTTTCATATTGGCTTTACTTCTAGCGGTTTAATGCCATACTGGCTTGCTTATCAGTGGAGTTTTTGGCTGCATCTCAGACACTAGGTGAGAAACTGTCCTAATTGTAGCTGGAAGGTCCAAATATGAATTGTCTAAATAATGTCAGAAGGTTAGTAAAAAATGTAAGTGAATGGATGGATACAGTGAATATCCAAGTCCCCAGACATGTTTTGTATGGTTTAGTTAGTCATTTATTGGTAGAATTTTTTTTCATAGCTATAAGACTAGGTTTCCACACAGTTTTTTTTCTGGTACCTTTTGGAATACTGCCACTGCAGTTTTTGAACTAAAGTCAGAAGGGGATCCATTAGGAAGGAGAAGTATATAAATATAAAAGAAGTCTTTCTTTTATATTTCCTATTCCTATTGAATCCACTTTTGGCTTTGGCTCAAAAACACCAGAAAACAGCCGAAAAAACCCTGTGTGGAAATATAGCCTAAATCTGAACACACTATGCTCAAAAATTTTCCCAGATCAAGTATGGCATCAGAAGACCACGGATAATTCCCAAAACACATATTTTACTGACTGAGATGCCAGATTTGGTGCATACAACAGTTCTTGGATTTCCCCCAGTTAAAAATTGTAACCACTTGGCTATAGTATGCCAAAAATATGGCAGTCTCTAACATTTATTGTGAAAAGGTTTTGTAGTCAAGCTTTTTGGCCCCGAAAACATACTATTACTGCAGTAAAACATAGTGGAGGCAGCATGGAAGAATCAAATAGAACTGCAAACTGGTAAAATTATTTTCCTTTTTACATTAATAAAAAATAAAGAAAAAGTCAATGTAAATATGAATAATGTATCTGTGTGTTCAATGCATTAAAATGTCTGTATTGCCTTCAGGTTTGGATACCCAGACCCTACTTACTTACTGAGAGTTCAAGAGGAATTGCGAGCCAAGGGCATCACTGCTGACTAGAGGAGGAAGAAATTTGCCATCTTTGATTGTTAGGTGGGCATGACATGTGAAGGAGAAATTCATGACTATATAGACCGGACTACCATCTTCAGTGGAGAAAACCTCAGCTTTGTTTTTCTTTCCGTTTTGCCCTCCTTCACTTTAGCTCTTTTGCTGATTGGATATTGAATCAGAATAAGAGGACGATAACTTGTAAGGAGACTCGGCACAGAGCACACGACAGAGTTCCGTCATGTTAAGTGTTATTGACTTTGTTGGTTCACCTTGCTGGTGAATCTGAAGACAGTCGGAGAACTGATTGTATCAATAAAGCATTAATACAGATGGAACGCTTGCTGACCTACTATCAGTGACCTGTGGAGATGCGTCCTTCAGCTGGTTGCCCAGTTAGTCATCAGTTTTTTCCTCTAGTGTTTGGCTTTAGTTCAGAGAAAGAGAAGACAAATGTTTGTGATCTTATAGTGCATTCCGGTTCCTGCAGTTCTAATATCTTTTTCTGTGGAATTACATAACATTTTGAGCTTTGTAGTTAAAAAAAAAAGCCACTAGAAAAGGCCAGCATAATTGTTTCAGCACATTCTGGATCCTATAGCTCGAATATCTTAGTCACAATGCTGCAATGCATTATGGATCTTGTTATTTTTCACACCTTTGATTGCCCATTGTACTAGATGCTGCAATGCGTCCCCTCCTACCGTCTTGATTTAACTTATCTTCTGCCTTTTTTTCTTCTATTGCTCCATGGTTTCATTGAGAATAAGATATCTTCACATGAATGGGATTTCTCAATATCATTTTCTAAACAATACAAAAGGGAATTTCCAACACAGTTGATAGAATTCTAGCTGCTAGTTGCCATTTACAAAAGCATGCTGGGATTATTTAGCCACTCCATTAGACACCACATAGTTACAGAAGTAAAGGATTTCATTCTTTGCCTGATTGTGTAATGTTTGACCCATGAATGTAAGAAATGTTACTGATCCTGGTGAGACAGTTCTGTCTGGTGATACAGTATCATTAACATTTTGTTTTTCTTCTTGCCGCTCAGCTGCCAGGAATATTGTATAAATGTTTTTTATGTTTTTTTTTTTTTTTTTTTCCTATTACAGTATTAAAAATAAACACATAGTAATGTATTTAAAGGGGTAGTCCGGAGCCATGTTTCTTTTTAAATCTGGTCAGGAAGAGAGTAATTCAAATTTAAAAAAAAATCCTATACATTCCTCATGGCGACTGGTATAAGCTTTTCTCTGCGCTGTCAGGTGCTTCTGGGTTTGGGGAGGTGCTGATGTCCTGCGTCAGCCAGGAGTGGGTGTGTTACATCACTCTCCTATTCCCAAAGGCGCCGGATAGGAGGGACCAGGGCTCCATTATATCGGCAGTGGCACAGGAGTGAGGAAGGTAAGAGAATCTTTTTTTTTTTTTTTTTTTTTTTTTTTTTTTAATAAACCTTCTGACCAGATTTTTTTTTTTAATGTTTTCTCTGGAGTACCCCTTTAAGGAATCTTGCAAGGTTCCCTCTTATACATTTACATAATAAGAGCCAGGTGGCAAATGCACCTACATATTTTCTACAGGTGTCTACATTTTCCCACTTGCTTTCCCACTGAAGTAATAATAATTAAAAATATTAAGAATGAATCTCCTGGAGTGGTCTAAATGGCTGGGACAGTATGTTTGTGATGTTTGTGATCAAACAATATCTGTCATACAGGTTGGGGCTCCCCAAGCAGCTCTTATAGTACAGTAGTTCTATAACAGAACATTTTAGAGGACTAGTAAAATATTATAAAGAAAGGAGATTGAGAAAGATCTGTCCCATGTATAATGTCAAATATGTCAGCTAAAATGTGGTTTAAATTTTGTTACTGTTTTTTATCATTTATTTTTCTTAAGTTTTTTTTTCTGTCTTAAAAATGTATTGGTTAGGCTGGGTCCACACTACGTTTTGTCCCATACGGGAGCGCATACGGCAGGGGGGAGCTAAAAGCTCGCGCTCCCGTATGTTACCGTATGCGCTCCCGTATGTCATTCATTTCAATGAGCCGACCGGAGTGAAACGTTCGGTCCGGTCGGCTCATTTTTGCGCCGTATGCGCTTTTACAACCGGATCTAAAACTGTGGTCAACCACGGTTTTAGGTCCGGTTGTAAAAGCGCATACGGCGCAAAAATGAGCCGACCGGACAGAACGTTTCACTCCGGTCGGCTCATTGAAATGAATGACATACGGGAGCGCATACGGTGACATACGGGAGCGCGAGCTTTTAGCTCCCCCCTGCCGTATGCGCTCCCGTATGGGACAAAACGTAGTGTGAACCCTGCCTTACATAGGTGAAGAGTCTAATTGCCCAAACATCCTTCTTTCTGTTCCTTATTTTTAATTCAAAGAGAGAATTCCCCTCTGGTGTTACACAGATATTGCACTCACAGTCGCTCAGACATCAGATTCCAGACTGACAGCACTTTAAAAAGAATCATACAAACCCTATTGCTACAAGTCTTTCCGCTAAGCTGGACCAGTGAAGTCATTGGTGTAGTGTTGCTTGCTTTGTGTCAGGGGATCTCAGGACTAAGGGAGGAATTTATCATTGTCTGTGTAAAACAAGTTCCTCTTTGCCTGAGCGAACGTCATGTGTACTTTCCCTACATTCTAGATGTGGTTTGCGCAAAAATTGTGCAACATTTTTACCTATTGTTCAAAAATTTGCCATAATTTACCAATGATAATTTCCCCCTACAGATCCTTACCAATGGAATTTCATAAAATGAGCTGGATTTTTGATCCATTTAGGAATAAATGACAAAAATCATGGATAAAATTCCTTTGATGATAATAGACTCTGATACTGTGATTTGTGTCTACCCAGTTTAAATTATTGAGAGATTGATGTTTGATGATTTATATTGGCAATAAAGGGGCGGACTGACCAATGTAAAGCCATTTTCTTTGCATTTCTCCCATGAACCAACATACAGTGTGTTAACCTCAAATGACAAGAGTGGCTGTATTTTAGAGCAGGCAGTATGTTTTTCAGCTACGGATGGATACCACTGCCTGGTTTCCTTATATCTTTTAGCATTTTGTAGGTTACATGTATTCATATTTTGGACATGTACTTGCTTATATCTCCATTTACCATTTAAAAAGCAGTTACAGGGAAAAAGGAGTAATTTACAGTTCTGACCACATTAGTTCTTAACCCTCGATATCTAGCGTATATTACCTAGCTGGACTATCCACAGTGTTTGTTCATATTACGTGCAGCCATAGTGGGAATTTCCCTGTACTGTGATGACGATGAAACAGGTTGAGCAGCATTGTCTTTTGTAGCATTGTGTCTACTGAACAGAAGGTGTTGATTCTGTTACATGATCTTGACTTATCATCTTGTATTTGGAATATCCTTAGACCTGGGCATTTGTGATAGGTGTTACAAATCTGTATTATTTTATTTTACTTACTTTACAACCAGTAAAGGTGAGAACAGACAATTTTACATTTACAACCAGTTTGTCAAGTGCCCATGGTTCCTTTAAAGAAGTGTAAAATCTAGGCTACGGTTAAGTTCACACATCAGAAAATTTATGTATGTATTTTTGTCCATGCACGCAATTTTTTGATGGCTGTTTTTTTTTGCCGATTACAGGCGAAAATTCTGGCAAAAAAATGCAATATGTTGGTAAATGTTGATGTTAGACATGACAAATGATTGAATAAATTAGAGAGTGCGACACCTAAAGCAAACAGAGCCAATTACTGCTGTTTTAAAGGGGTCGAATCAACAGAAAATGACCATGCAGACATTCCACTGACAGCGGAGCGCCAGCAGAACATGCCAGCGCAGGGATCGCTTGGAAGTGCGTCATCTCATACACGGCAAGGCATTTCTGTGCAGACTCCACAAAAAGAATAGACATGTCTATTCTTTCTGTAATCCTCGTATTTGGAAATTTCTGCAGCAGAAACATCTGCTGTGGAAATTCTTCTGTGTTCACAGTGCAGCAGAATCCCATTGAAATCAATGGGACTCCCAATGGGAATTCCATCTAATAGGGCAAAGAGCCACAGAGCGCAATACTGCATTTGCTCTGTGATAAATTAGATTATGTTTTCTAATACTACATAGATACTGGGAAGTACATGGCTGTTTACAACTTGCCCAGATGATAATCACATTTCCTTTTTGCAAAAATTGAAATAACAATATGTCTGTAAGTAAAAAAAAAATTGTTACCAAATGTTTGCTGCGGTTGCATTCTCTGATTTACTATACAGTACATATTGATACACTTTTTGATAAGCTAATCTGTAAAGCTTGATTACTGCATATTTAAGCTTTATGCAACTTTATTATATATATGTAATGTTTCAGTTGCTACCTGTTCTTTCCAGACCTCTGCTTGCTGTCAGAGACTAAAACACATATTGACCTTTAACCGCTTATAGATGACAATGTGCTTCAAAGTATCTTGTTTAGGCAGTCCTCTGTGAAATAACCCATGGGAAAGGGGATTTGGCTCACAGAGGATTGCCATATCTGGATATGATGTGACAAACAATCAGTTTTGAGAAGTATTTCGCTAGTACAGGGTTATTAGATGTGAAAAAACTGTTTGTATTTTTCTATTCACTAACAGGAAGAAGACATCTTGAAACACAAAGTACATAAGTTCTATATTTCATTATTCAGTGGTTAAAGAGGATTTCCAGGAAAACTTCTTACTTAGCCCCATGCTGTAAAACAAGAAACGCCTGCATACTTACCCCCCCCGCTCCCCCAGCACTTCAGCTGCCGTATCTTCTGGTCTTTGCTCCTGTGCTGTTCTGCCTTCTTTTGGTGACATCCTGCTCCCCACTCAGCCAACACAAAGCAAAGAAGGAAGTGGGGCATCATCAGGAAGAGGAAGAACAGCACAGGAGTGCAGACTTGAAGATAAGATAGCACTGGAGCAGCAAGTGAGGTAAGTATGCAGGTGTTTCCTGGAAAACCTCTTTAAAGGAGTTCTCTAAGCTAAAACTTTTAACCCCCGCTGTGCCCGGGCTGTAAAACTATACATAATAACCTTTCACTTACCTGCCTACGATCCCCCATTGTTCCGATATCGCCGCCTGTGCTCCGGTCCCTGTCAGCTTCCTCTTCCTGCGGGTCGGTGACTTCACTCTGCGCTCAGCCTATCAGCGGCCGCAGCAGAGTGAAGTCACCGACCCGCAGGAAGTGGAAGAGACCGAGACCGGAGAACGGGATGGCCATATCTGAACAACGGGGGATCGTAGGCAGGTAAGTGAGAGGTTATTATGTATAGTTTTACAGCCCGGGCACAGCGGGGGTTAAAAGTTTTAGCTTAGAGAACTCCTTTAAGCGTTTATGTACATATGTAACCAATAGTTTTTTGGACAGTGTTTTTCTATATATTGTCTCACTACATACATGGAAATGGGATCATATTTATAAGTTCACACATAGCAGTTTACAATGTAAACCATTTAGTAAGTAGTCTTTTTCAACCTACAAAATGTAGAAAATTTTTATTTTTCCAAGAAGTAACATTAATGGCCTATCCTCAATGTTAGGACATTTATTTGTGATCAGTGGAGGCCTGACCTCTGAGATACACACTGATCTGCACAAGTTAAATGGATGAATAGCAGTACCAGGCACAGTCATCCATTTAGACCAGCCATTGTGCCCATATAAACAATAAGGGGTCGGCCCCCACAATCAAATATTTGCTTGCCTATCCTGCAAATAGGTCATCAATATCCTGAAGATCTTCTTTAAGTAGATACTGTGAAATAAAATGTTCATAGTAAATATGTTATATTTATGTTCTGAATATACAGATTTCAGAAATCTGATGTCCTGCTTCTGGTGCTATTTTGTATGTTTCTCAGAGAGAATCTAATTTACTATTTTACCTCTTTTAGCAGAGCGGGACCATCATTACATCTCTGCTTGGAAGTGCAGGTCCAGAGCCTGCAGGGAGATGTATGCTTTGTTATTAGTTCATTCCTTTTACTATGTGGTCTACCATACACGTAATCCCCGAGGACCTATGGTGACAACTCAAGGACATCTAAGGGCATAGACTGAGTAGGCATGGCTGCATTCTATTTCTAACCCTAAAGTATACTGGTAATGTTCATTATATGGTGTGTTAAAAAAAAAATATTGGTTTGACATTTTATTAGCTTTCAACTGAGAATTTTCAGTTAAGAAATAACTACAAACTGGACACAAGATCAATGCGTTTACTAGCGTTTATTGCTACTATTATAAAGTAGGCACATAACTAATACAATAAGGAAAATATTCAGCTATGTACAGTATGTGAGCAGCTTTCTTACCGAAACATTGCACTATTACTCTTCAGATGCCAAACTGTATGGGTGCTAATTTGTTGGTGCGCCAAATTTGTGTGGTGCTAATGTGAAGGTGCGCCAAATGGTCCTAGGGTATTTGGTAACTTTTGCGCAGGTACACATTTCCCAAAAATTTCACTTCAGTAAGTCATTTTCTATGGTTTACTCATTGTGCAAAATTTTTAAACTGATTATCCTGTTGCACAAAAATTTGTAACGATTTTCAAAAGGTCGCAGTTGATAAATCCCCGATTACTGAAAAAGAAAGCTGCATACAAGTTGTTTCCTCAAACAAGTCTAAATG
This sequence comes from Hyla sarda, assembly GCF_029499605.1. Lineage (NCBI taxonomy): Eukaryota > Metazoa > Chordata > Amphibia > Anura > Hylidae > Hyla > Hyla sarda. The sequence continues at coordinate 93,440,244 of NC_079190.1, forward strand.
CATTGCGACAAAATGTTTGACCTTTTGACCCATTGCGACTTTTTATCACCAAAGAAACAAACTGTAAAACCAATGATAAATCCCCCCCCCTTATATTCTTGATAACCGAAACTGTACATGTACGTTTGTACACTGAAATGTTTTTCTTGGGCCCCAGATTTTAATTGATAGAAAACTTTTGTGGCTTTAACTGTTGGGTCTAAATATCTATAGACTTGTTCTCAGCTAAATTAGAATTGTAATGCAGCATTTTGTACAAAGAGTAACATTTCAAAACACCTTTCTTTTCTGGAGTTGTGAGATGCGGACACCTAAAAAGTTACCTTGGCCCACCTCTTCCATAGCACCTGCCTATTGTGGTGAAACTGTAGCAGCAATAGAAAAATAACCACCACACTTACCTTATCTTGGAGACTTTGGGGGAGATTTATCAATATGTGTCTGTGTGCAGCCACTTTACATCCTTTTTTTTTTGCTGTGTTTTTGGCTTCTGTGCGCCAAATTTATCTAAATGGTGCAAGACTTTGATTAATTTTGCACAAATAAAAATTACCTGTTGTAGGATGTCACTTTTCTAAGGCAAGGCCGGGCATAATATTTTTGCGTCTTTTTTGAATAAGATGCAGTTAATAAATCTCGTCCACTGCGGAATTAAGAACGAAGCACTGCATCTCACAGTTACTTTTGCCAAAGTTGTCTATTTTGAAATTGCACAGTTTTTTTTGCGCAAAAACTCACTACGCCTAATTTCTGCCAATAAAATGTAAGGAAGGCAATGATAAATCTCCCCCTTTGTGTCCAGATTTGCACTGGCCACTAGAGATGACGAACTTACAGTGATTCGATGTGTCACGAACTTCGCAGCTCGGCGGTTGCTGACTTTAGCTTTCAGGTGCTCCTGTGGGCTGGAGAGTCTCCTAGGACTGTATCCACCTTTTCCAGCCCACCGCAGCACCTGAAAGATGAACTAATTTATGCAGGCTAAAGTCAGCAACCGCCAAGCCGTGAAGTTCGTGACAAATCAAATTACTGTAAGTTTGCTCATCTCTATTGGCCACGTTGTATAAAGCTATTCTGAAAAAAAGAAATGATCCAGTACTAAAGTAGAAAATTATACAATGCTTTATTTCTTCATCGCAACATAAACTCTCTCATATTGTCCTCTCTCCATTTCTGATGCATTTCGAGTGCTCTTATTCATGCACTTGAAACTCGTCATGGTGGGAAGATGACAAAGGATTTTTTTATGTTGTATGTTAAGAAGAAATAAAGCTTTTCTACTTCAGTGCTGGATCAGTTCTTTTTCCGATAGTGTGGTAAAATACCTGGTCACCTTATTCCTCTTATATAGATATAACAGGATCCAGAAAGTATTGAATTATAGAAATGACCAAGTGCTCCCAGAGCCAGAAGTGCTCCTAGGGTCCTTTAGAGCAGTGACTGTACCCCCAAAGGTTGAAAGTATGTCCGCGGGTAATGCTCGCGTGTAAATTTGTACTGGGGGTATCCGCAAACAAACCATATGCGGTTTCCCGACCGCAGGCAAAAACTTGGTCGACCGCGTTTTTGCCTACGGTGGGGAAACCGCATACGGCCGAAAACGAAGCCGACCGGAGGCTGCGGTTCACTCCAGTCGGCTCATAGACATACATTAAATACGGTTCCCGTATACGACTGAGTGCGGGCGCCCTGATTAAGCCCCGCCCCCCCTCCTCCCAGCCGTATACGGGAACCGTATTTAACAAAACGTGGTGTGAACCTAACCTTATTCCCCTTGTGACATTATTATCAGATATGGCAAAAGGGGATCAAGATGAAGGGGGGAATAATGGCACAAGGGGATTAATATGAAGGGGGGGAATAATGGCACAAGGGGATTAAAATGAAGGGGGAAATAGTGGCACAAGGGGATTAAGATGGGGGGATAGGGATAATGCAAAAGGGGATCAGAGGGAGGGGGGAAAATGGCACAAGGGGATAAAGATGGAGGGGGGAATAATTGCATTGGGCATTAAGATGGAGGGGGTAATAATCATTACCTCCCCCCTCCATCTTAATCCTCCTGTGCCATAATTCCCCTCTCCCTCTGATCCCCTTTTGCCATTATCCCTCCCCCCTCCATCTTAATGCCCTTGTGCCATTATTTCTCTCCTCCTATCCCCCCCTCCTATCCCCCTGGGCTTATATATATATATATATATATATACACACATACATACATACATACATACATACAATAACATCCCTCCCTCCCATACACTTATTTTATACTATTTTTTTTTTTAACATTACACAGCCTGTTCGGGTATCGGGTATACGGCGTTCCCAGAGTCCCATTCGTAGGGGGCCGCACAGAAGGGTGACGTCCTTCTGCGCTGTGCGGCACCTCCGCACAATGTCAGGGGACGTCACACGTCTGCCTGGCAACCACGCAGCTCCCATAAAGTAGCCAATGCATGGCCGGTATATGTCAGTGCATTGCGTACCCCCGCACAACCGGTGGCATAACCTTAGGGGTACGCGTACGACCGGTTGAGAACCCCTGCTTTAGAGTAAGCAAGCCAGGAGAACCTACAAGATGCCTTCATCTCCGGACTCCACAGAAGGTTTCCAAAGTTAAAGGGGTACTCCACTGCCCCCGCATTCAGAACATTTTGTTCCAAACACTGGGTGTGGGCTGCTGGGGGTTGTCATGGTCACGCCTCTTGTGACATCATGCTACGCCCCCTGAATGCAAGTCTATGGGAGGGACTTGCATTGAGGGGGCGTGGTATGACATCACAAGGGCGTGGCCATGAAATCAGGACACGCCCAGCCTGCACCCAGCGTTCGGAACAAAATGTTCCGAACGCTGGGGCAGTGGAGTACCCCTTTAAGATCAATTGTTACCCAAAAAAGCTGAATTCTAAGTTTGTGTCCGGAGATGTACTGTAGTATCATTTTCACCCACAGCCTGGTTCCTATACAGTGTTTTTATATGATGGGTCCATAACCGCTTGTTAAATTCTAATCCAAGGGACCTTGCTGAAAAGGCCAGAAATGTTATTGCAATATATGTGTATATGCTATGCTAGAAGAGCATTGTGTGATTTGTAGAAAAAAAATATCTCCTAGTTTGTTTTTTCTATTGTATTTAAACCCCTTGAATGCCAGACTAAGAGACAAAGCATTGCTGGCCTGGCTGGCAGTAAAGGGTAACATTTCACTGAAAAACAGAAGGGCTTTTGAGAACTGCATCTAGATCCTACCTGTGTGCATTGTACTGTACTATAATGTACATAACTGCGGGTCGCTTACTGGGATATTGTGGGTATGGTTTTGATGTATTCACTTATGCTGTAATAAAAAAGACATATCTCAGAAACTTGGACTTTATATGTTATATTTTATGTGTTATTTTCAACAATACATACAATACATAAAGTTTTTAACACGTTTGCATACCTTGGCAGTAATAGGGAAATTTTTGTATTGATTTAGAAAACATGACTGATCATGCCCAAAAACTGTTGTATATTTAAAGAAAAACTGTTAGCCTGTTCACCCACACTAAACCTTATACACTGGGTTATAGTGTGGCTGAACAGGAGTCCAACGAGGGGTCACTTAAATATATCCAGTAGGTCCTGAGATATGTCCCCCAGAAGATCCACTGCTGAATTCAGTGAATCGTGCAGTGGGGGCGGGACTTCGCAGGGGGAGGGGCTTAGTGACTCCACTAGGATGTGGAGTCACAAACAATTAATATGTAAATTGTGCTGATGAAGCCCCGCCCCCACTGCGTGATTCACTGAATTTAGCAGAGGATCTTCTGGGGGGACATATCTCAGGACCTACTGGACATATTTAAGTAAGTGACCCCTCGTTGGACTCCTGTTCACCCACACTATAAGCCGGTGAATAAAGTTTAGTGTGGGTGAACGGTCTGAGAGTTTTCCATTAAAGGGGTTGTCTAGAAATGGAAAAAGAGATTTATTTCAAAGACCACTCCCTGTCTGTCTCAAGGTTGGGTGTGATTCTGCAGCTCAGTTCCACTGAAGTCAATGGAGCCAAGTTGTGCTAGCACACCCAAAGTGGAGACAGACAGGGAGCAGTCTTTGAAAGATAATAGGTCTTTTTTTTCGATTCCTGGACAACCCCTTTAAGGATAGTGATCATATTAAGACATGCCTTGAAATGTTTGGCCTTGTTACAGACTCACACAGGTTTAAAATGGCAATTAAGGGTTAATTTCCCACACCTGTGGCTTTTTCCAACTACAATTAGTGTCTGTGTATAAATAGTCAATCAGTTTGTTAGCTCTCATGTGGATACACTGAGCACGCCAGATATGGATCCATGGGGAGCAGAAAAGAACTGTCAAAAGACCTGCATAACAAAGTATTGGAACTTTATAAAGATGGAAAAAGATATAAAAAGATATACATTTTGGGGTACGTTCAACTTATAATTAACTTTAATTTATAGATTGTTTTAAAGAATTTACATTATTGCGATTGCTTTCTGGGATTTATTTATTTTTTATGTAACCATTCACCATGTAGTGTGATAGCTTGTTCTTGTTAGCATTACCCTACAGGCCATTACAAATAAGGCACTACAAAACCACTTGTTTTCCATTGTTATTTATCGCATTACCCAATAAACCATTTTTTTTTTTTTTTAAACATAAAAAGCACAAATGACCCAAATACACATTGCATTGCCACCGGACTCTGGCAACAGAGTAGACTGGTGTTTTAGACGTGGTTGAAAGTCACATCTAAGCTTTCAAAATGTAGACATTAATCACATGGAAAAACCTAAACTCTTATAATCATTCAAATTTTTAGCTTTTTATGAGCTGTGAGCACTGATGTTTTCTTCCACATAGTTCTACCATAAATGCACATTTTATACCAGTGAGTAAATAATGCTGTGACAGGCATATTTATGTGAATAACAGCTGCCTGTTTTGCCTGGTAGTTAAAGGGGTTATCCAGGAAAAAACTTTTTTTTTATATATATATATATATATATCAACTGGTTCCAGAAAGTTAAACAAATTTCTAAATTACTTCTATTAAAAAATCTTAATCCTTTCAGTACTTATGAGCTTCTGAAGTTAAGGTTGTTCTTTTCTGTCTAACTGCTCTCTGATGACACCTGTCTCGGGAAACGCCCAGTTTAGAAGCAAATCCCCATACCAAACCTCTTCTAAACTGGGCGGTTCCCGAGACACGTGTCATCAGAGATCACTTAGAAAGAAAAGAACAACCTTAACTTCAGAAGCTCATAAGCACTGAAAGGATTAAGATTTTTTAATAGAAGTAATTTAGAAATCTGTTTAACTTTCTGGAGCCAGTTGATATATAAAAAAAAAGTTTATTCCTGGAATACCCCTTAAAAAGCATTACTATTATTAGTAAGGAAAAAAAAGAAAAAATGCTTAAGTCAGTGTAGTAATGTGCCCTAGCACCTATATGCATAATAATAATAGGCATGTTTATATATGTAAAACACTTTTTGATCTATGTATTACTGTGCTCAGTCTCTTAGAATCTGAGGGTGTTTCTCCAGGAGCCTAATGAGCTCCTTGCCTCCACCCTTTCTCTCCCTTGTCATGAGGTCTGCACAAACATTTTTACATTTGCAAAGCTTTGTGCCCAAATTGCATGCTTTTTATAACCCTAAAGCAGCTATGTGGAACCTATATGGTGCAAATACACAATAAATAAGTTCATAGAATGATCAAAGAGAAATCATTTTGCATATAAATATTTATTTAGCACCTTGTATTGCTTGTCAGTGTGAATGGAAATACTCTTCTAAAAAGGCTGCAAGCTGGCCCTATCTCACAGGTGTTCAGCTCACATTAATGAAAGATGGATTATACACTGCACAGCAAGGAGATAGACAACCCCCCCCCCCCCCCATAATGGCAATTCTGACTGCGAATCATGGTTTTTTCTAGGCCATTCGGGTCTCTTGCAGCCTGATGTAGCGGAGGGCGGCCAGTTCTTGCAAAACTACAACTCCCTGCATGCACGAACAGCTGTCATTACATGCTGGAAGTTGTAGTTGTGTGCCTCCTGCTGTTGCATAACTACAACTCCCAGCATGCACGGTCTGTCTGTGCATGCTGGGAGTTGCAGTTTTGCAACAGCTGGAGGCACACTGGTTGGGAAACACTGGTTATGTTACCTAACTCAGTGTTTCCCAACCCGTGTGGCTCCAGTTGTTGCAAAACTACCACTCCCAGCATGCACAGACAGACCGTGCATGCTGGGAGTTGGAGTTTTGCAACAGCTGGAGGCACACTGGTGGGGATACATTGTTAGTCTGTTACCTAACGCAGTGTTTCCACCCCAGTGTGCCTCCAGCTGTGGCAAATATACAACTTCCAGCATGCACAGCCTGTCAGTTCATGCTGAGAGTTGTAGTTTTGCAACAGCTGGAGGCTTGGGTCCCGCCCCCCCCCCCCCCCCTCCAAAAAAAAAAAAAAAGTTCAGGGTACTTTCACATGGGCGGGGGTTTATAGTGAGTTTCCCGATGCAAGTTTGAGCTGCGGCAAATTTTCTGCTACAGCTCAAACTCCCATCAGAAAACTTGCTGTGAACCCTCTCCCACGTGAATGTACCCTATAAGACACTACTCTACACTACACCTACACAAAATATACACTACATATACACACCCTCTTACACAGTTACACCCCCCCCCCCCCCCCCGCATAAAAATGTAAAACCTCTCATACAGTACTGTTTTCTAAACGGAGCCTCCAGCTGTTATAATACAAGAACTCCCAACATTGCTGGACAGCCATTGACTGTCAAGGCATGCTGGGGTTTTTGCAACAGCTGGAGGAACCCTGTTTGGGAAACACTGCCGTAGGGTATTTTTGGTGGTGGAGGCAATTGCCATGCTTGCATCTGGGTCCGCCTCTATGTAAATCCCTAATTCAGGCCTCTAATAAGCATGGCACTTTCTCACTTCGGAGCCCTGTTGTATTTCATCGCAACAGTTTAGTGTCACATATGAGGTATTTCTGTACTTGGGAGAAATTGTGTTACAAATTTTGGGGGCTTTTTCTTCTTTTACACCTTATGAAAAGGAAAAGTTGGGGGCTACACCAGCCTGTTAGTGTAAAAATGTTTTAATATTTTACACTAACATGCTGGTGTTGCCCCATACTTTTCATTTTCACAAGAGGTCAAAGGAGAAAAAGACCCCCAAAAATTTGTAATGTAATTTCTCCCGAATACGGAAATACCCCATATGGGGATGCAAAGTGACCTGCGGGCGCATAACAAGGCTCAGGAGTGAGGGTGCACTATGTAAATTTGAGGCCTAAATTGGTGATTTGCACAGGGCTGGCTGATTGTTGCAGCGATTCTGACATAAGCAAAAAAAGTCGCTCTTTCCCTTCTGAGCCCTGTAGTGCACATGCAGAGCACTTTACATCCACATATGAGGTATTTCCATACTCAAGAGAAATTGTGTAAAACATTTTGGGGGGATTTTTCTCCTTTTACCCCTTGTAAATATTTAAAAAGGGGGCTACAAGAACATGTTAGTGTAAAAAATTTAGATTTTGAGTTTTCTCCTCCACTTTGCTAATATTCCTGTGAAACACCTAAAAAGTTAACAAACATTCTGAATGTTATTTTGAATACTTGCAGTTTCAGAAAGGCCCCTCAAAATCGCTGCTATACTCTGAAGCCCTCTAATGTCTTCAAAAAGTAAAAACATGTAATCATAAAGTAGACATATTGTATATGTGAATCAATATATAATTTATTAGGCATGTCCATTTTCCTTACAAGCAGAAGGTTAGAAAAAGGCAAAATTTTCATAACATTTTGAAATTTTTCACCAAGAAATGATGCAAGTAATGACAAAAATTTACCACTATTCTAAAGTAGAATATGTAACGAAAAAAATATCTCGTAATCAGACTGACAAGTAAAAGCAGCTCAGGGTTATTAAAGGGGTACTCCGGTGGAAAACTTTTTCTTTTAAATGAACTGGTGCCAGAAAGTTAAACAGATTTGTTAATTACTTCTATTAAAAAATCTTAATCCTTTCAGTACTTTTTAGCAGCTGTATGCTACGGAGAAATTCGTTACTTTTTGAATTTCTTTTTTGTGTTGTCCACAGTGCTCTCTGCTGACACCTCTGTCCGTGTCAGGAACTGTCCTTAGTAGCATAGGTTTGCTATGGGAATTTTCTCCTGCTCTGGACAGTTAATGATACAAGCATCAGGTGTCAGCAGAGAGCACTGTGGACAACACAAAAAAAGAAATTAAAAAACTAAAGATTTTCATCCGTAGCAAACAGCTGCTAAAAAGTACTGAACGGATTAAGATTTTTTAATAGAAGTAATTTACAAATCTGTTTAACTTTCTGGCACCAGTTCATAAAAAAAAAAAAAAAAAGTTTTCCCCCGGAGTACCCCTTTAATGCTTAGAGTGATACAGGTCAGATTTGCAAAAAATGCTCTGGTCCTTAAGGTCAAATTGGGCTTCGTCCTTAAGGGGATAGACCATTTTTTCACATATTTAGAAATCAAATTTTTTTATGAAATATATAAGGAAAATGCTTAGTTTTTATGGAAGTATTAGATGGAAAAAAGTTTCTAACGGCAATAACACTTTAAGATGCTCATAAACATATTAGCACAGTTGGGTAAACCCAGCCAATTGACTTTGTTATATATATGATGGAATTTTAACACCCTATGCTTTTGTTCTCAGGGGACATAAGCCATCTCTCTAGGTGTTTATCGGCAGCTTATCCCCCTCTCCCCATTACAAAGACATGCATCCTTGGCCCAAATTGTGTATGTATATAGGGAGGAATAGTTGTTGGCCAACAGTTATTGAAGGTGTATGACCTCCTTAAATCTTTGGTTACATTAAATTTACTCCCCATAACAATTAATGCAATCAATCCCTAGTTATGTATAAGTGCAGGAGAGCTAGGTATTTAGCAATGACAGGCAAAACAGAAAATCCATGGATTTATTGAGGATTTCTAAAATCAGACAATAATCAGGAATCATGTACCCATTTTACTCATGATATGAGCTCCATGGGGCAAATTACAAGACTATTAATTGTGAAATTGACTATTCAACACACAACACATCCCTGACCAACTGGACTGAAGATATACTCGGTCTGTCCACTACATTTTTGTTGCTAGCTCTAGAACATAGTTTTTTGTACATCCTACTGGCAACACAGATGGGATATTCTACTTTCCCGTGAACTGGTAGGACCGATTGAATATTTGATGACCAAATAGCCAATAAAAAGAATAAATAAATAAAACACCAGCTCCCTATAAAGAGGGAGATCACCCTCAGTCCACTGTGTATTTCTGTCCTCTCAGGCAGAGGGACCAATAGTCATCTCCCTTTGGGAGATCTGGCGCAGTATTGGTATTTTTATTGTGCCATCTTTCCTGCCTGTATTTTTGGGTGGGAGCCTTACATTTGGACAGTTTGTTCTGCTTCTGTATTTTTTAGTTTTAGTGCAAAAAGTGTTTATTTTTTTCCGGCCAGAGTTTAACTCCACCTTCTTAGAGATGAGGCGTCTATTTTGCCCCCAATTAGTCCATTTAAATCTTGATGGATTTAGCATTTGACTTCTTGGAGCACTGTGGTGCTGTTTTTTCCTGATACTTGGCTTTAATACTGCTAGATATCCTGCTTGATATCAGTGTATTCTATTGTGCTTTACCTCTTCCTTTCAGCATCCTTCGGTACTGATTTAATTTTTCTTCTCAGTTATGTCTTTGGCTGTAGATGGTTCTGCAGACAGAGGATGACTTCCTTTTAGAGGCATCTCTAAGTGTAAAAATATCACCTGTTACGATTGGCATACACCATTGGAGGATGCCTTTTGAGTTTTTTCAATGCCCTAGTTGTAGGGCTAGGTCCCAATCCCAACAGGAACTCACAATCTATGATGTTTCCATTTGGCTGAAGAATTATGTTCAATCTAATGTGTTGGCTATTGGAGCAAGCACTGAGCAGCTGAAACAGTCCTTGGCTCATAAGAGGCCTAGACACTTTCCCCTAAAAGCCAAAGTATGAGTGGCTGCCAACCGAAGAACAGGAATAGGTGAGAGGGGCGCGGCGGTGACTAGTATATAAGTTCATATCCTCACCATCCCTGGGGGCAGGAGCATCCCCCAGGGATGGTGAGGATAAAGATTTTACCCTATAAAACGCTTTGCGAAGTGTTATATAGGGTAAAATCTGATGATTGGTTCCCTTTAACCACATAATAGAATTCTGTTGGACAAGAAGAGAAAAAGTCTTCCCCACTAGTCTTTTCGTGGTTTGGGAGACGTTTTGAGAGCATATCTACCTTTCAGTCTAGACGTCAAAGACACTGGGGTGTGCAACTCAGGGGTGTGAAGCACACCTGTGTGAAGTTGGCACCCCATGTGCGCAAAAGATGAATATACATATAAAAAGGACAAGCAGGGCTCTGTACACTGAGGACAAGCAGGGCTCTGTACACTGAGGACAATCAGGGCTTTGTGAAGTGAGGACAAATGGCTCCGTACACTGAGGACAAGCAGGGTTCTGTGCACTGAGGACAAGCGGGGCTCTGTACACTGAGGACAAGCGGGGCTCTTTGCACTGAGGACAAGCGGAGCTCTGTACACTGAGGACAAGCGGGGCTCTTTGCACTGAGGACAAACAGGGCTCTGTGCAGTGAGGCTCTGTGACATGCTATGGGCTCACATATGAGGATGATTGACAAGCCAGGAGCCTGCACAGAGCCCTGGTTGTCCTGTATTTGGACTCCTCACAGAGACACACATGCAATAGCTGCAGAGACAGAATTTTTTTCACCCCATAATATACACATTTTATTACAAATATACATATAATGTTACTATCAACATTATATAAAAAGTTTTGTTGATGACAGGTACACTTTAATGCTAAATTAACTTCTCTGATGACTACAAAATTTTTTGGTTCAACGTTAATCCTTGCTTGGATGGGGATCAGCAAATCTAGCACGCAATATCTAAGAAACCAAAGCGGCACAAACGTTCATTTTTGTGGCGCAAATCAGCACAAACGAATGGTGTATTTGTTTTTAAAATTTAAGAACATGGGGAGGCATTTGGCACCCGGGGCGGACCCTTTGTTTGGCACCCCCCCCCCACAAAACACACACACGCACCCCCCCTAATTACACCCCCTCCCACCCGTCCCCCCAGGAGCGGACTGACAACACTCGGGGCCCCCGGACCAAAAAAAGCAAGGGCCCCTGCAGCTCGTCAATCTTCTGCCACACTCCTATTCCACCCAAATCCCACACACAATAAACTAAAATTTATATATGTAAGAAACACTTTAACGTAGGTAAATTTCTATAACCAATAATACTGGTATACTGGTACACAAGGAGTAAATATATACCACCACACAATAACTGGATAATACCGCCATACTGTATAAAACCACTATATACAGACCAGTATACTATACAGGATCTGTATACAATATAAGTGATTATATACAGGACCATATGGCGGTAGATATCAGCTGTACACAGGATGTGTATACCATATAAGTGATTACAGTTATATTTTGGGACTCACAATTACGTCTTTTCTGATCAGCGGCGTCCTTTTTCCTTTTCTTCTCCGTCTGGATAAGACCACCATGTGGATCTCTTAACATCTGCAGGAAAAACATGTCAGACTCTGCATATATTCAGTTCCCTCCCCTCCTCTACACAATCTTCCCATCTATAGGCCCACAAACTGTAATAATGCCCTCCTTGGTGTCCTGCACAGTAAAAGGGCAGGTAGGTAGGTAGGTAGCCAGGTAACCACCTCTTTCCCAGAGGTATATGCAGAGTTACACCCCCCCCTCTTTCCCATAGGTATATGCAGAGTTACACCCCCTCTCTTTCCCATAGGTATATGCAGAGCTACGCTACACCCCCCTCTTTCCCATAGGTATATGCAGAGTTACACCCCCCCCTTTCCCATAGGTATATGCAGAGCTAAACCCCACACCCCCTCTTCCCCATAGGTATATGTAGAGCTACACCCCCCCCCCTCTTTCCCATAGGTATATGCAGAGCAACACCCCCCCCTCTTTCCCATAGGTATATCTAGGGCTGGGCGGTATACTGGTTCATACCGAATACCAAATGTTTTGGGCTGCACAATATGGATTTTCCCCCATACCGCAATACCGGTTGCCCCCCCCCCCCCCCCCCTCGGGAATGTATTATCAGCCTAGCACAGCGCTGTCCCCACATCGGGGAACTAATCCTATGTTACCCGCCAGCACTGTTCTGCTCCCCCCAATTAATTATCAGCCCAGCGGGGTACTACTCACATATGTCAAGCACTGCCCTTCTCCTCTTTGTTGGGGGCCGCCAGGCACTGGAACTCTATACTGTACGCCAGTGGTCTCCAACCTGCAGACCTCCAGATGTTGCAAAACTACAACTCCCAGCATGCCCGGACAGCCGGCAATGGAACTCTCTGTACGCCAGTGGTCTCCACCCTGCGGATCTCCAGTTGTTGCAAAACTACAACTCCTAGCATGCCCGGACAGCCAATGGCTGTCCGGGCATACTGAGAGTTGTAGTTTTGCAACAGCTGGAGGTCCGCAGGTTTGAGACCACTGCTTTACGCTGTATACCTATGCCCAGGCTGCAAAAGATACAGAAAATAAACTTTTAACTCACCCACGTCGCTGGGGACGGGAACGCCGGACAGCCGTCAGCCTATCACCGGCCAGAGCGATGCCCCGCCCTTGCCAGTGATAGGCTGAGCCCACTGTCATGTATGAAGCCGTATACAGCGTAAAGCAGTGGTCTCAAACTTGCGGACCTCCAGCTGTTGCAAAACTACAACTCCCAGCATGCCCGGACAGCCATTGTCTGTCCGGGCATGCTGGGAGTTGTAGTTTTGCAACAACTGGAGGTCCGCAGGTTGAAGACCACTGGCGTACAGTGAGTTCCATCGCCGGCGGCTCCCAACAAAGAGGAGGAGGGCAGCAGTGCTTGACATATGTGAGTAGTACCCTGCTGGGCTGATCATTAATTGGGGGGAGCAGAACAGCGCTGGCGGGTCACATGATTTTGGGGGGGGGGGGGAATACCGTTATATACCGTGGAACCACTGTAAGTTAAAAAAATACCGTGATACACATATATGGTCATACCGCCCAGCCCTAGGTATATGCAGAGCACCCCCCCTCTCCCCCCCCCTTCCCTAGGGGTATATGCAGAGCACCCCCCCTCCCCCCTTCCCTATAGGTAAATGCAGAGCACCCCCTCCCTCTCCCCCCCTTCCCTATAGGTAAATGCAGAGCACCCCCCCTCTCCCCCCCCCTTCCCTATAGGTAAATGCAGAGCACCCCCCCTCTCCCCCTTCCCTATAGGTAAATGCAGAGCACCCCCCCTTCCCTATAGGTAAATGCAGAGCACCCCCCCTCCCTCTCCCCCCCTTCCCTATAGGTAAATGCAGAGCACCCCCTCCCCCTCCCTCTCCCCCCCTTCCCGGGGCGGGCCGTCCCCCCCTTGGTACGCCACTGTGGGGAGGGGGGCTGAGTGGGCAGGGTTTCAGCATATCAAGTGTGCAATATCTCGGAAACCAAAGCGGCACAAACATTCATTTTTATGGCACAAACCAGCACAAACAAATGGTGTATTTGTATTTAAAATTTAAGAACATGGGGTGGAAAGTGGGTGGGGTTTCAGCATATTGAGTGCGCAACATCTTGGAAACCAAAGCGGCACAAACGTTCATTTTTGCAGCACAAATGCAGCACAAGCGAATGGTGTATTTGATTTTAAAATTTAAGAACATGGGGTGGAAAGTGGGTGGGGTTTCAGCATATTGAGTGCGCAACATCTTGGAAACCAAAGCGGCACAAACGTTCATTTTTGCAGCACAAACGCAGCATAAATGCAGCACAAGCAAATGGTGTATTTGATTTTAAAATGTAAGAGCATGGGGTGGAAAGTGGGTGGCCTTCATAAAAACCTGACGCGCAATATCTCAGGAACCAAACCAGCACAAACGTTCATTTTTGTGGCACAAACCAGCACCCCCCCCCCCTCCTCTGACTACAGGCCTCCTTGAGGCCCTGGGAATTATGCTGATCTGACTGGTTTTCCTATCCAACAACCTGCTCCTCTCCTTCAATTTTATAAGCCTGGACTCTTCACATACGGGACCATTGGGTCCGAAGGATAATCTCACAAGGATATTTCTTTGATCTCTAATCAACTCTGGCAGATAACTGGATGCATCCCTTGTGGGCTGGAGAGTGCATCTCATAGACAAGACTGTCCAGGGGTCTTGGAGATCGTTCTCATCAAATCTCTGGGAAATAAGAGCAATCAGTTTAGCCCTGCCACACTCTGCTGCCCTTATTCAAGGTAAAGCGATAAAGAATCAGACAACATGACAGCTGTCCTTTACATCAACAAGTAGGGAGGCACGAGATCACAAATTCTCAGAGAGATGGGTTTGATTCTGGATTGAACATCACCCGTTTATTGGTAGTTCACATTCGAGGATCCATAAATATGATAGCCGATCACCTGAGTCAGGGACTTCCAACATGAGAATGGTCTCTTCATCCAGAGTTTTTCCATGTGATCATGCTCAGGTGGGATTTACAAGAAATAGATCTGATAGCAATATTGTTCAACACCAAGTTGGAGAGATTTTGCTCCCTTTACAGAGATGACAAGCCGATAGCAATTGATGCTCTGTCAATTCCATGGAGGTTCAGGCTGGCCTACACCTTCCCTCTGATTTCCCTGATCCTGAGGGTTTTGATACAAATCAGGCAAAACCAAGCTTCTGTAATAGGCATTATCCTATTTTGGTCCAAGAGAGCTAGGTTCACCCAAGTCCTTTGTATGAGTCAGGGACTCACTATTTGACAGCATGGAGGTTTATAAGTTCCTTTAACAATTAGAAAGGCTTTCAGAGTCAATCTTGAGAACCCTGTCTCACTCTCGAGTGGAATCTACAAAGAAAGCATATTCAAAAGTATGGAAGATGTTTTTGTGCTGCTTGTTCAACTGTGCTGCTTGTTTTTTTTTCTTTTCTTTTTTTTTTTACTTGTAATTATAGTGAACTAAGGTTGATATCTCTGAGGGATGGTTTATTTATAACTAGCTGAGTACCCAGGAATATCAACAGAGGAGGAAGCTTTTGACTTCATATCCCATCCTCATATATTGTTGTCATATCCCAACCCCTTGTCCCGTCCTCAAACTCCGACCTCCTATCCCACCTCTTATCCAGTCCTCCTATCCTGGCCTCCTATCTCGACCTCCTGTCCCGACCTCCTATCCCATCCTCCTATATCGACCTCATATCCTGACCTCCTAACTCACCCTCCTCTCCCATCCTCCTATCCCCTCCTCCTATCTTGACCTCCTATCCAGTCCTCCTATCCCAACCTCCTATCCTGACCTCCTATCCCAATTCTCCTATCTTGACCTCCTATCTCCGCCTCTTATTTCGACCTCCTATCCCGTCCTCTTATCCCGTCCTCATATCCCGACCTCCTAACTCAACCTCCTAACTCAACCTCCTATCTCAACCTCCTATCCCGTCCTCCTATCCCGACCTCATATCCCGTCCTCCAAACCCATCCTCCTATCCCGTCCTCCTATCTCCACCTCCTATCCCGTCCTCATATCCTGACCTCCTAACTCGACCTCCTATCCCAACCTCCTATCCCATCCTCCTATCCCCTCCTCCTATCCCAACCTCCTATCCCAACCTCCTATCCCATCCTCCTATCCCCTCCTCCTATCGCGACCTCCTATCTCGACTTCCTATCCCATCCTCATATCCCGACCTCCTATCTCCACCTCCTATCTCCACCTCCTTTCCTGTCCTCTTATCCCGTCCTCATATCCCGACCTCCTATCCCGACCTCCTATCTCGACCTCCTATCTCGACCTCCTATCCCGACCTCCTATCCCATCCTCCTATCCCGACCTCCTATCCCGACCTCCTATCCCGACCTCCTATCTCGACCTTCTATCCCGTCCTCCTATCCCGACCTCCTATCCCGACCTCCTATCCCATCCTCCTATCTCGACCTCCTATCCCGACCGCCTATCTCGACCTCCTATCCCGTCCTCAAATCCTATCCTCATATCCTCGACCTCCTAACTCGACCTCCTATCCTGACCTCCTATCTCGACCCGTAACGTGACCAAGTATTATCGAAATATCTTCAGCCGTTTGGAAGTTATGCAGTATCATATATTTCCCATAGACTTGTATGGGACTTTAAACATAAACCGCGCCCCTGGCAAATGGGGGTGAGTAAGGGTTAAATGACCTATCCTATGTTTGTTGTTGACATATAAGTAACATGTGTGCCAGGTTTCATGTTTATATCTTTAGCCGTTTGGAAGTTTTTGTGGAACATACACACATACATACATACACACACATTGAGTTTTATATATATATAGATAGATTTCATCTTTTTATTTGGTCATCAATCATTCCAACCAACCTAAGGCAGGAGGGTGAAATTCCCTATCTGTGGTGCTGTTAGGAGTAGGGAAAACAAATTATAATTAGAAATTAACAAATAGTTTTCATCCAGCTGCCTGATACACAGAAATGGTGCTTAATCTACTTTATAGCATATCAATGAAACGCGATAGAGAGGAAAAGAGGACCCTGCATGCAAGAGTTACAATGCCCAAGGAAAGGGGTTAGGAAAAGGTAGGTGAGGGTGAAAGCTGCTCACAGAGGCATAGGTTTTAGGTATAGTAATTATTGTACAAAAAGTTACAATTTTACTTTTTAAAGTAGAAAAATAAAACAAAACCTATATTAAGTTGGGTATCGTTCTAATCATATGGACAAACAGAATAGCTATAACATGTCATTTGTACCGAAAAGTGTATAAACAGAAGCCCCCAAATTACTTTTTTTCATTTCTCCATATATATATATATATATATATATTTTGGTTTTGATTTGGTGGTACAATGAGTGGTGTCATTACAAAGTTCAGTTGGTGGCACAAAAAACAAGCCCCCATACTGGTCTATAGGCAGAAAATTTTAAGCGTTTTGGCTATTAACCTGTTACTCTAACAACGGCTGGGACCCATGGCTGATGACCGATCGCGGTGTTGCGAGCTATTAACCCTTTAAACGCGGTGTTCAAAATTGATTGCCGCATCTAAAGTTGTTAAAAATCACTCCCGGCAGTTCAGTTGAGCTGTTCAGGGCCATCATGGTGAAACCGCAATGTCCTGATCAGGGGGGGTCCCTTACCTGCCTCCTGCGCATACGATCGGTGATTGATTGCTCTGAGCCTGAAATCCAGGCTTGTGCAATCAACCGCTGATAACACTGATCAATGCAATGCAATGCAATGGCATTGATCAGTGTATTGAATCAATGTACTGCATGTTATAGTCCCCACCAGTCCCCTGAGTCAACTACCCCCCACCAAACCCCTGAGTCCCCTACCCCCCCAGACCCGACTCCTCTAACCAACTCCCCCACCCCTGAGTCCCTTACCCACCAACCCCATAGACCCAGACCTCTTAGTGCCCTACCCCCCAGACCCCTGAGTCATCCTCCTTCCACCTCTATCTCCTTCCCCACCCCCATCCATCATTTTTTTCACCTTATGCAGGCTTGGTCAGCACGTGCAGAACCAGATTCTCCTTCCTGCTCAAAGCGAGCAGCTGGGGTAGGGACATCCATGACGTCAGGACGGGCCTGCGCACAGACGGACGTTTTTGCTGCTTTGAAAGCAGCAGCGTCCCTGCCCCAGCTTACTACATGCAGTACTTGGGGCCGGGAGAGTGGCCAGGAGCGAGTTCCCGTTCAGTGTAATCTGAGAAGGGGGCCTCGTGCAGAGCAGTGGCTGGTAATGGGGGTGTCGGGTGGCGCGGGTAGAGGTGGCGCCGGGAGGATGGGTGGCCATGCGGAGTGGGGGGGCATTACTTAATTCTCGGTCCCCCAGCAGGGATTCCTGGGGGGGGGAATTCCCCCCCCCCCCCCTCAAGTTCCTACGCCCCGGCTGCTCATATGGTAGTATAGTGGTGTCAGGGTTATTGGAGTCTTTTGTGAAGAGATAGGTTTCCAGGTTGCTTTTAGTGGTAGGTTAGTGATTGGATTCCAGAATATGTGGGATGGAGTTGTGTAGGACATATGCCTATGTTCCTTTCCATGAAATATAAAATAGTCTCTACAAATTACTTTGCTGCAGTCACATAGCTTACTGCAAACAGTTCCAGGGCAGAAGGCTGTTTACCATGACATGTAGTCAATGAGTATAATTCCTGTTTATTTTGGCTTTTTAGATGTGCAATATTGAAAAACAGCAATTAAGTTGGAGGTCATATGACTCACCCCACAAAAAACAAGCTTTTACTTGATTTATACTATCTGTATGCAGTCATACAGGTGTGTTCCATTTCCTCTAAGCTACAGCACCTTTTGATCCTGGTGGCTATTCTAAACTGTTTTATTCACCATCATAGAGATACAGTCAAGGCTGTAAATGTTGGCACCCACTGAAATTTTTGCAGAAAATTAAATATTTCTCTCAGAAAAGGATTGCAGTAACACATGTTTTGCTATACACATGTTTATTCCCTTTGTGTGCATTGGAACTAAACCAAAAAAGGAAGGAAAAAAAGCAAATTGGACATAATGTCACATCAAACTCCAATAATGGGCTGGACAAAATTGTCACCCTTTCAAAATTGTGGAAAAATAAGATAGTTTCAAGCATGTGATGCTCTTTTAAACCCACCTGGGGCAAGTAACAGGTGTGGGCAATATAAAAATCAAACCTGAAAGCAGATTAAAAAAAAGGAGAGAAGTTCACTTAGTCTTTGCATTGTGTGTCTGTGTGTGCCACACTAAGCACAGACAACAGAAAGGGGAGAAGAGAACTGTCTGAGGACTTGAGAACCAAAATTGTGGGAACATATAAACAATCTCAAGGTTACAAATCCATCTCCAGAGATCTAGATTTGCCTTTGTCCACAGTGCGCAGCATTATCAAGAAGTTTGCAACCCATGGCACTGTAGCTAATCTCCATGGGCGTGGACTGAAGAGAAAAACTGATTAAAGGTGTCAAAGCAGGATAGGCTGGATGGTGGATAAGAAGCCCCAAACAAGTTCCAAAGATATTCAAGCTGTCCTGCAGGCTCCGGGAGCATCAGCGCGAATTATCCATCAACATTTAAATGAAATGAAACGCAAATTTTCTGCCCGGAGACTCCGTAGTCTGAACCTAGCCTTACAGCCTTGACTGTACAATCTCCAGGCAGAAAATTTCCACCCGGAGATTCCGAGTGCGGCCAGCGCTGACTGAATCAGTTGGCGCCAAGACCGCGCGAACACTGTCTCCAATAGACTGCAATGTGTTCTGCGTGGATTTCCGCCTGAAGAAAGAGCACCGCCTTTCTTCAGGCGGAAATTTCCAAGCAGATTGTCCGTTCACAAATTCCGCTTCACAAATTCCGAAGTGGGAATTTGTGAACGGAAAACCATTCACTACACTATACATTTTAGAAAGCGGAATTTCCGCCTGCAATTTCAAAGCAAAATTGCAGGCGGAAATTCCACAGTCTGAACCTAGCCTAAGTCTGAAATAGATCTCTTCACACTGTTGCACACCATCAGCATATACACTGAAAATGGCTCCTAATGTACAGTATACACCCAGTGGGGGACATGTATCAAAGATTTTACCCCTGTTTTGTGTATATTTTTTTGCGCAAATTTTTGCGCAAGCCCTTTTTTTTGCGCATTTTTTTGCGCACGTTTTGGTAGAGCATGTCCTCCAGATGTGGCTGAATCAGGGTACCTTGGAGTGACATCTATAGTACGCATGGATTTATTACCTGCGTTCTTTTCCTTTGCACCAAAAATTCTGACGCAAGTGCGTCTTTTTCACCATAAATATAAGCCACGTAGCAATCCTTTCTATTTCTGAAGGAAAGTTCTACTAAGGAACCACCAGAATGTTTTTACTTTCCTATCTCAATTCCTCATTTGGTTTGCTTTATATTGCTTTTTACTCCTTGGTTATTCCAAAGCACTTATAAAATAATTTGCATATAGAATATTTGTATATTGTTATTTTATGATCCAACAATTTAATACATTTACATAGGAAATGTTTGATAGCTTACTTATCATTGAACAAGCTCCATCACATTAAAATAGCTTTGTAATCCACTTAACACTGTAGATCATTCTCCTTTTATTTTTACAATTTACTGCTTTCCCAATGTGAATGGACAGGGTACACTCACATGGGCAGAGGTTTACAGGGAGTGCTGCAAGATTGAGATGCAGCAAACTCGCTGTCAACCCCCGCCCGTGTGACTGTACCCTAAAAACACTACACTACACTTAAATAAAATAAGTAAAAAACACTATATATACACATACCGCTACACAGCCCCCCTCCCCAATAAATATGAACAACGTCTGGTACGGCACTGTTTCCAAAATGGAGCCTCCAGCTGTTGCAAAACAACAACTCCCAGTATTGCCGGACAGCCATTGACTGTCCAGGCATGTTGGGAGTTTTGTAACAGCTGGAGGCACCCTGTTTGGGAAACACTGGCATAGAATACCCCTATGTCCACCCCTATGCAAAACCCTAATTTAGGCCTCAAATGCGCATGGCGCTCTCACTTTGGAGCCCTGTCGTATTTCAAGGCAACATTTTAGGGTCACATATGGGGTATCGCCGTACTCGGGAGAAATTGCCTTACAGATTTTGGGGGGCCTTTTCTCCTTTTACCCATTATGAAAAGGAAATGTTGGAGTCTACACGAGTATGTTAGTGTATAAAAATAAAATTATTTACACTGACATGCAGGTGTTGCCGCATACTTTACATTTTCACAAGAGGTAAATGGGAAAAAAGATCCCCATTTTTTGGGACACAATTTAGCCAGAGTACGGAGATAACACATATGTGGGCGCAAAGTGCTCTGCAGGCGCACAACAAGGCCCATAAGGTAGAGTGCACCATGTACATTTGAGGTGATTTGCACAGGGGTGTCACAGATGTTAAATGAAGAATAAGGACATTGATATAATTGATGTGTTATAATTGGGTGCAAAAAGTGGTATTATTGTGAGATTAAAACTCTACATAATGAAGAAAAAAAAATTCTAAAACTAATAACGAGGACACAATTACTGTTTAGGTGCAGAGACGCTGCAGACAAAGCTTCTACTAAATAGAGCTGCGGTGTAAATTTATGCTCTGAGGAGAATTCTAAATTTAAACGCAATTCAAGAAAGTAGCTGCACAAGAACGATAAATTTAACGCAGCTGCGCCAAATTTAGACAACAGGCAGAGGGGTAAAAAACTTCTATTATACACTGGAAATGATATATGTCCCCCAATGTGTCTATATACTTTTAGAAGCCAGCATATGTCAAACATACTTTTTAAATCCAAAAAAAAGGTAGCTGACTATGGTTTTCAGTACATAAGCGTAGTTCGAAAAGTACAAAGCACATGTTATACATTTCTTACAATGGAAATCAGCCACACAACTATGTAGCATCTGCCTGAGGTTGGGCCATATGTATTTTTATACATGTCTAAAATGTCAAGCCTAATGTGAATTCGTTTACATGCAGTTAGGGTGGTGCAGGAAAAAGAAGAATGCATATTGTGCATCAAACCATGATCAGGAGTCCCCACTGTGTAGATTTGGGCAAAACATTAAAGAAAATTTGGAAATTGATGCTGCCCAAACCCCAGGCAGCAGAACATCTTCCCAAGTTCCCTCTTACATACAGCCATGTTTTACTCTGACACTACAGCATTTTCAAGATAACATAGTTCAAGTCGAGAAACTGCCATCTGAGTGATCTTCCTATCTCCTCCCTTGGATTACCTTAAATTAGAGATCTCTTTATATTTTTGTTTTTGGGGCAGGTCTCTCAATCAAATCGAGTAGGGTGGGATGAAGCCAGGCAGACCACCCAGATGGCACTTAACCCAGTGCCTTGGCTTGGTTTTCCTATGGTTCAGGCAGCATGCACCTGTTTATGTGTTGGTCTTTTTGAAGCTGCTGATGTTTCCTTTACAAGTGGATGCAATCGGACAAGGCTGGGGGAAGAGAATAAAGACATAAACAGTGCGTGCATCCTGCTTATGGTCCCTGCTGGGAAAATGGAAAATGTGATACTCATGGCAGCCCTGCCGGGCATTTACAGAACAATCCTGCCTATATATAGGGAGCATTATACAATCTTCTCTGAGCTATAATCAGACTGTGAATGGATCAGCCAGTCAGGAGAATGGAGCCGACCACTTATTATTAATATGTTTTCCTCTATGCTGCGCAGCTACACTGCATTTCATCTCAACAGAAACACTGTGTGGGATTATTTATTGTTCCAGTATGATTCATTATAATGATTCATGTGCACAATGCTATTTTATAGGCAAGAAATGGAATGTTATCACCTCATGCTGTTTCTACAAGTGCATTACAGGAAATACAGATCAGCATCCACATGAATGGAGCATCCAATGTCTTTACTGCTGCACATAAAAATGTAGTGATAATAGGAATGTATTATAGATAATGCTGGTAGAGCACACACATGCTGTGTACCACAAAAAACATGCAGGCTAAACTAGCATCTTTGTTATTGTATTTTGTATATCTAGGTATATGTTAAAGGGGTACTCCAAAGAATAGGGGATAAGATGCCTGATCACGGGGGTCCCGCCGCTGGGGACCCCCGTGATCTTGCACGCCGCACCCCGTTTAAAGTCAGTCCCCGGAGCGTGTTCGCTCCGGGTCTGATTACTGTCGATCACGGGGCTGGAGACGTGTGACGTCACACTCCGCCCCCTCAATGCAAGCCTATGGGAGGGGGCGTGACAGCTGTCACTCCCCCTCCCATAGGCTTGCATTGAGGGGGGCGGAGCATGATCACGTGATGGACAGTAATCAGACCTGGAGCGAACACGCTCCGGGGACTGATTTTAAACGGGGTCGGCCTGCAAGATCATGGGGGTCCCCAGAGGAGGGACCCCAGCAATCAGGCATCTTATCCCCTATCCTTTGGATAGGGGATAAGATGTCTAAGCGCCGGAGTACCCCTTTAATCTCTCTTACATGTGGACAGGGGTGTATGCAGGATTTTAGGGTTTTTTCAATTCCTTATAAGGGTGCGTTCACACATACAGGATCCTGCGCAGATTTGATGCGCGGGATATGTAACTGCCGAATAGAAGCTGTGCTCAGTCATTTAGTTTACATTGAAATCTACAGCAGAAAATCCTGCACATCAAATCCTGAGGATCAAATCTGCGTACATGTGAACGTACCTTAAGGGTAAGGCCACACGTAGTGCATCTGCTACGTATCCGGATATCCTGCTGTTAAAATTCCGCTGCAGATTTCCCACAGCAGAAAGTCCACAAGAGGATTATGGGTAGCAACATTATCTGCTTACGGATTTTTCACTGCAGAAATTTGGTTTACAGAATTCCACAGTGGAAAATGCCCACAGCAAATTAGTTACGTCTGAACATATCCTAAAACTTTTGCTGTGCATCAAGTCCTGCATTACATCCGGTATTATATTGCAGAGCTGCACTCACTATTATGCTGGTCCAGTCATTGTGTACATACATTACTTATCCTGTATAGATTCTGAGTTACATCCGGTATTATACTCAAGAGGTGCACTCACTATTCTGCTGTTGGGGTCACTGTGTACATACAGTGCCTTGCAAGAGTATTCACCCCCCCCCCCCTGACTTTTTCTGAATTTTGGTGCCTCACAACCTGGAATTAACATGGATTGTGCGAGGATTTTGATTTACAGAACACACCCACAACTTTTAAGATGCTTTTTTATTTTTTGTTTATTTATTGTTGTTTGTGAAGTGTGGTGTCCCGGTACCATATTTCACACCGTACCTAGTGTAGAGGTCCCCAAAGTCAGAGTAACTACGTTCAGGTAGGTTTCCTCAGGTGGGACAGTCCCTAGTCGCCTCTCCTAAAGTCTATCTTTAATGTAAATATAAAAGTATATATTTAATAATTATATATATTCTATAGTAATGTATAGGACTTACCTTGTTCAGCATCGCAGGACCTTCGGTCATGTGACCATGTTAGTAACCTCTATGGTATGTTGTAGGACCTTAGGAGG
The DNA here is from genome assembly GCF_029499605.1 of Hyla sarda. Taxonomy (NCBI): domain Eukaryota; kingdom Metazoa; phylum Chordata; class Amphibia; order Anura; family Hylidae; genus Hyla; species Hyla sarda. Next base: position 93,464,455 of record NC_079190.1, read on the forward strand.
TCCTTGGGTCACGTGTTACCCACAAATCTCTTTGATGGTGATTGACATCCGTTTGGACCAATTAGCATTAGTCCAGCCCCTGCCCATATAAGGGAACTGCGTCCAATTATCGCTCTCTTGGGTTGCTGCTCTCGTGGATGCCGGACTAACAGGACAGTGCTACGCAACTTTCAAAGACACGCTAGGCGTCAAAATCTCTGGCCTCAGCGGAACCAAAACCGTGAGTTCAAATCTAAATCCCCACTAATGCTAGTGTGACTACTGGACCGCAACTAACCCATAAATCCAGTGGAGCAATGCATAGTACTAAAAGACTCTTAATGCTAAAGTCCCAACCTTTGTTAATCTCCAAGGAAAAATGTTGTTCTGCTCAGAGACTGTTGTATTATTGAAGCTTGCAGAAAACCTTCAATAAAAGTTAATGCTGTTTCAGAAGCTCTCCAGTTGTGGACAATATATTCTTCTTATCTACCTCCCTATCGCTCTTGGGAAGGGTGGCGGTAGGAAAAGCGTTATTGATGAACCCACACCCTGGCATCACGAATAGCAAGGGTTAACAAGCACCCTTTAATTACTGCACAGCTACACTCCCCATACCCTACACCCCCCCCAGGCCATCACATAGCTATTTGGCGTCTTACGAACAGGATATGGGTGTGTGCCTCCAGCTGTTGCCACCAAGTAAAGTGTACTCCCCCTAGGCAAAAGACTTTATTGATGTATCTCCTGCTAAACTACGGGACTGTGTTACTCGTGCGGTGTGCAGAAAGTGCACACGAAAAGTAATGGGGGAGGCGAAAAATATTGCAGAGCCGCAATTCGCAGTGCAAGAGGTTAAGGGCACAACTAGTCCTTCCCGCGCGCGCGATCCTGAAACTCTGCCCACCAAGGTCTCCGGAGCCGCCGCGGCCATTTTGGCGGAGCCTAGGACAGAAGACCTGCAGACAAGCCTAGCTGGTGCAATAAGGAATTGCAGAGCGGGGCTGAAAACCGTGTGACGTCACGCCTCCGCAAGCTGACGGGAGGGGGCGTGATAGCGTGGTGGCAACAGCGTGACGCCACCGGCCCTGTAGTCGCCCATAATCAGACCCGGGGACTGATTACAAACGGGGTGCCGCGTACATGATCGCGGGCATCCCCAGCTGCGGGACTCCCGTGATCAGGCATCTTATCCCCTATCTTTTGGATAGGGGATAATATGTGTAAGCACCGGAGAACCCCTTTAAAGAGCCAGTACAGTGTAGGACCCTGAAACACCAGATCACTCAGCTGAAGTCTTGGCTGAATTCTATTTAATTGCCGATCGTCGCACTCAAGTTCCAGCTCAGCGCACTCAATTTCCAGATCAGCGCTCTCAAGTTCGAGATCTATGCACTCAAGCTCCAGATTAGAGAACAGCTACGCCTCTTAAAGGGGCCGACATTCCCGAGCTTCATTTAAAGGGACGATCCTGTTTGCCAACATGTTGGATCCAGCAGTAGCAGTACCGCTTCCAGGACCTGCTCCACCACCGGATCCTGCTCCGGTACCTGCCCCAGCGTCACCTGCACCCCCTAGTCAGCAAGATGGTGATGCTCCAGTGGTTTCCTAAGGGGAACCAACGCAGCCGGCAGGGCAGATCCAACCGGATTTATCTCCAGCTGCTGCAATAATCTCCAGGTCTTTTTGGGGAACCCTGTTCTCCCACATTATAGTGGTGATCCGTTTACACTAAGGGACTTCAAGGAGAAGATATCCAGCCTCTTCGCTTTTTATGCTTTCTCCCCTCATCTACAGGTGGAGTTACTTACTGGACAGCTGCAGGGGCCTGCCTTAGAGGAGGTACGCACATGGCCATCGGCCGACAAGGCTACAGTGGAGAAAATCTTTGAGGGGCTCTATCAAGTGTTCGAGTCTCACTGCCCCTCTGAGGTACGTCTAAGACTGTATGAGCGATGTCAGAAACCCGGTGAGACTCTTAGGGCCTATGCTGTAGCCCTGCAGAATGCCTTAGAAGCGTACAAAAGCTAGATGGCATCACGCCCGATCAGGGTAACCGGGTGTTGATGGACAGGTTTATAGATGGGGGCCAGAATAAGTGGGATAAGGCCCAACTCAGGATGCTGGTGGCTCAAAACCCTGATATGGCTTTCCCCGCCTTTAAGAAGTTGGCCATTAAAGTCATCAGGGCCCAACACAGAAGAAGTTAGTTCCCTTTCTACTGAGTCCATGGCAGCCCCGGCCATAACTACACTCCAACCTGCCGCCGTGTCACCTCCTCCTAGTCCCTGGGCTAATGATTTACAGCACGTACGACAGGACATTGACCAGTTGACTAAAGCGGTTAAAGAGATGGTAGGCAGGGCTAACTCCCCTTCATCCAAAGAGACTGCCCCTCGACCTGCCAGGTCCCCTAATGTTCCCCCTGTGCGACCCCCTGGGACTAACCGGCCTGTTTGTAGCCATTGTAACAAGACTGGACACTGGAAGAGCCAACGTTGGGCTTTAAACGGGTATCCCCTGGGGTCAAGGACCGCACTCCGGGAGTAAACACAGAGGGTCCGGAATCAACCAGCACCAAAACAGGACTCTCAATGTATGTTGCCCCCTGCCCCTATGTACAAATAGTAGTAGAGGGGGTTAAATTGCATGCTTTGATTGACACTGGGTCCCAGGTGTCTACCATTCCTCAAGGGGTGTTTTACAAGTATTGGGGTCCTGAAATGTGTGAACCTCATGATGTAGATTTTTGAGTGATGGCAGGGAATGGGAAACCAGTATCCAAGCATGGCTACTGGGAGCCCACAGTGCAAGTAGGGAATCATGTTCTTCGGGGACAAGGTGTTATTATTACTAGTGTTGTTGATGAGCATGCAGCTGAGTTTATTCTGAGGATGAATATCATGAGACACTGTTTTGACGACATAGTTAACTCATTGCATACTTCTCTTCCCTACATGACGCCCTCTGGCCGGAGAGCCACGCAACACCTCCTCAGGACACTCCAAGCTGAACAAAAGTTCATCAATGCTCGCAGAGAGATCTGCCGGGTGAGAATCCAAGACATACGAGCCGTTACACTGCAGTCACAGACGGAGACTATCATCTGGTGCCGTGCCCGTCCAGGGGTGAAGAATCAAGAACCAGGCACTCTTGGAACCCATGCAACTGGAGAACTACCCTTTGGTACGTGCAGCTAGGAGTCTTGTGACTGTACGAAATGGGAGAGTTCCGGTTCGAGTGGTCAACCTCTCCCCAGCCGCCACCAGATTGGCCAAGTATACCCCTATTGCTCAATTGCACCATCTGGAGCCCCGAGACGTGATGTCAAAGCCACAAGTAGCAAGACAATGGACTGCTCAGACTGCCCCGGGGGCCGACAAGGACCCTATGGACCCGTGGTGGACTCAGTTGCAGATGGGAGACGACGATACTCCTCAGGACCAGGTGGGAGGAGTCATTCAAGTGGCTAAACAGTTTCAAGAAGCCTTCAGTAAGTACCCCACTGACTTTGGCCAGACCACGATGATCCAGCATCGGATCCTAACGGGGGATAGTCCCCCCATCAAGGAAAGGCACCGACCGGTTGCTCCTGCGATGTACCAGACAGGGAAAAAAATGCTGCAGGAGATGAAGGAAGCTGATGTAATTCGGGAGAACCAGAGTCCTTGGGCTGCTCCCTTAGTCCTTGTTAAAAAGAAGGATGGAATCATTCGATTGTGTGTGGACTACAGGAAGTTGAATGATGTAACTCACAAGGATGCCTACCCTCTTCCTAGGATAAAAGAGTCTCTCACTGCTCTGGGATCCGCGGCCTACTTTTCTACACTCGACCTGACTAGTGGGTACTGGCAAGTATCTATGGCCGAAGAGGATTGAGAGACCCCAATGGAGCTTTTCGAGTTCAAAAGTATGCCCTTTGGACTTTGCAATGCCCCGGCTACATTTCAACGTTTGATGGAGAGATGCCTTGGGCACCTGAACTTCCAAAGTGTCCTTCTTTACTTGGATGACCTGGCATCTCATTCAGTAAAATATATGTTGTGGGAATTATCCGTGGTCTTCTGATGCCATACTTGATCTGTGAAAATTTTTGAGCATAGTGTGTTCAAGACAGATTTAGGCTATATTTCCACACATATTTTTTTCTGCTGTTTTCTGGTGTTTTTGAGCAAAAGCCAAAAGTGGATTCAATAGGAATAGGAAATATAAAAGAAGGACTTCTTTTATATTTATATACTTCTCCTTCCTAATGGATCCACTTCTGACCTTGGATCAAAAGCTGCAGTGGCAGTATTCCAAAAGGTACCAGAAAAAAAACTGTGTGGAAACCTAGTCTTATAGCTATGAAAAAAAATTCTACCAATAAATGACTAACTAAACCGTACAAAACATGTCTGGGGACTTGGATATTCATTGTATCCATCCATTCACTTACATTTTTTTTTACTAACCTTCTGACATTATTTAGACAATTCATATTTGGACCTTCCAGCTACAATTAGGACAGTTTCTCACCTAGCGTCTGAGATGCAGTCGAAAACTCCACTGATAAGCAAGCCAGTATGGCATTAAACCGCTAGAAGTAAAGCCAATATGAAAAGCATGCTGACCTACGAGAGAACCCAACCATACCCCAATCATCTGAAACAGCTTGACTGCACACAAGTATTCCCTATTTGACTAAATATACAGACTTGTAACTTTTAAAACTTGATCGCTGTTCCAGTGCTGATTTTATTCTATCACACAACAGGGGTGAGAATTATACATGTAATTATTTTGCATCCCATAACTGTAATAAAAAAGATCACTCTGGAGAGATTTGTTTTCTCATAGACATTAGCCTTTCTTGTTGCACAGTGTCAAAAATCTTTAATAAAGTCTACTGTGATTTAACCTTATTACAAAATAAAGCAGGAAAAAGCCAATATATATTATACCAATTATATAACAAGATTAACAAGAATATATAAAACAAAATTAATAAGAAAGTAATAAGAACATGCCTCTTGTTAATATACATTTATGCAACATCGCATAATCTAGACAAAATGTAGAAAAATTCAGTTAAAGGTGTTGTCCAGGGACATATAACATTTTATCTATGGCTGGGGTTGGTCTAAAAATTAAAACATTATACTCACTTCTCCCCAATCCCCTGCAGCTCCCGGTCTGATATAATCTGGTTCTTGCTTCTTCCAGCCTTGGAGAGGAGCCTTTTCCGCAGGAACTGCCTGCTCAGCCAATCGATTGTCTACTCTCGGACATACCAAGAACACCTCGATCATCTCAGAGAAGTCTTCCAAGTTCTGATACAACATGGCCTGAAAGTTAAGCCCTCTAAGTGCCATCTGCTGAAGCCCAAAGTCCATTATCTGGGACATGTCGTCAGTGCCGGAGGTGTGCAACCTGATCCTGATAAAGTGAGTGCCGTGAAAGATTGGCCTACGCCGAGAACTCTGCGTGAAGTCCGAAGCTTCCTGGGGTTTGCCGGCTATTACAGACGGTTCATCCCGCATTTCGCTCAGATTGCCGGGTCCCTGACTACCCTGTTACGGGGAATTGCCAAAGAAAACTACAATGGAAGATTCCCTATACAGTGGGGCAAGGACAAAGAAGTGGCTTTCCAGGCCCTGAAGCATCTCCTTACCGAGCCTCCCATCCTAGTGTACCCCGACTATAGCCAGCCATTCCGGTTTACACTGATGCCAGCTTCGAAGGTTTAGGGGCCATTCTATCACAGCTGCAGGATGGCAAGGAGAGAGTTATAGCCTATGCTAGCCGACACCTACAGGGCGCAGAAAAGAATGACGCTAACTACAGTTCTTTCAAGCTCGAACTTCTGGCCTTGGTCTGTGCGGTCACTGAAAAATTCAAGGACTATTTGGCAGCCACTCCTTTTACAGTGTACACCGAGAACAACCCATTGGCACACTTGAACAGTGCTAAACTGGGGGCCATTGAGCAACATTGGGCCTCTCGATTGGCCAACTACGATTTCAACATCAAGTATCGCAGTGGGAAGACCAATGTTAACGCCGACATGCTCTCCCGCATGGCCCCCGGCGAAGAGCCACCCATGGAAGATGTGTGGGAGGATGTAGCGATGCCGCCCTTTTTATTGTAGGTTCGTGAGTCAGAACACTCTGACAGCTCAAGAAGGGGATGACACAGGGCCCCCCAAGGTCCCCGAAGATCTATATACTTGGAAGACCCTGCAAGACAAGAGCTGGGTCATGGGAGACCTTGTGGACTATCTATTGCAGAAGAGAGTGCTGACTAGGCTCCGCAAGGCACAAGGAGACTTGGAGTTGAAGCGGTTATGGCAACAGAGAAATCGTCTGTTTCTCCACAAAGGATTGCTATGCCGGAATTCCCTAGACCCAGTTTCTGGAGAACGCCTGCATCAGATTTTGGTCCTACGAAGGGATGCCGCCATGGTCCGAAATGCCTATCATGACCAGTCAGGACAATTTGGGGTCCACAAGACCGAAGCGACTATCCGAAAGAGATTCTACTGGGTGGGGATGCGGGGAGATGTCGAGAAGTGGTGTGCCGAGTGCACCATCTGCAATGTCACCAAGAATTCTCGCAAAGATGCAAGAGCCCCGCTACATCCCATCCGTAGTGAGAGGCCAAACCAGTTGGTTGCTCTGGATCCCGTGAAGTTATCCCCTACCCGATAAGGATACACCTATGCCCTGACTATGGTGGGTAATTATTCCAAGTGGGTGGTCGTTGTGCCCGTCAAGGACCTAACTGCTCGGATGGCCGCCAAGGTCTTCTACAGCCATTGGGTCCAACCTCTCAGGTGTCCTGAGTCGGTCCTCACTGATCAGTGAACCGCGTTTGAGGCTCAGTTATTCCAGGAACTCTGCCGATTTCATGATTGCAGGAAGCTCAGGACCACTGCATATCACCCTCAAGGGAATGGGCTGTGCAAGAGGATTAATACAATACAATTAAAAACATTTAAAAAAAGGCCCAAATGGCCACCTACACAAACAGTTGGAGGGTCCCTAAGACCCCACCCAGGGCACAGTATATTATACACCCGTCACAGTAGTTGTTGTATAGATCATTGCACATAATCAATTCAATACTCTTCCCCAGAGCAAGTAACAAACATACAACCGGTACTGGAATACTCAAATGCAGCACTGAGAATGCAAACTACAGACGGCAAATGGAAGGAGAGACCAGGCAGGTGCCCCCCTAGACCCCACATGTTCTGTTGCCCGTCGGCAACTTCCTCAGGGGTGTTGTGCTTCTTTTGCCCATCATCTTCTTTATATATTGTTCATAGTTAGATAAATCATTAACAGAAGGAGATACCTGGTGGTCCGTGTCACTGCATCTCCGAGCACCTGAAGCCGCCTGCTTGTACTTCCGGGTGATGCCTGGATCACATCCGTTCCAACACCTACCTCTCACACATGCACATATAACACTTGCAGCACCTAGTATATGCACCTGCGCAATGGCACCCGATCACACTTCACATCAACTAGACATCACTGCGCTTGCGCATTCAGTCATCATACAGTCACATACTCCTATGCGTCTCTGTGCCTGCGCATCAAGTCTCAGCAACCCTGTGTATTTACATTGGATAAATCGTAATTACATTGTTGCAGTGGCACATTCACTTCCATCTAATTAACCCATTGTTGTTCATAGTGTACAGTCATTATACATTAGTGCTGCGTATAGTTGATTGGCCCATTGGACAGTATGCAGTCAGTATATACATATGTGTGTCCCCAATCCCTTATGTGTACCAAACAAAGTGTAAGCACTGCCCCTGAGACAGTGGAACTATGTGCACTCCTTGTGTGAAGGAGCGGTTTAGGTAGCACTTCACGTTGGCACCATTGGCACTATAGGCATTTATCACGTTTATATGTCACATAGTTGTAGTATCAGAGACACTTAGTATATATTTAATTCACATAGCTTAAACCCACATAGGACTGTGTGTGTGTGTGTGCACGCACATATGCCGACACAAGCGCCTGTGTATGTACATACACATGTACATGCTTTACCAGACTCCAGAAGGTGGGGTTTTTCACACAAGGAGTACACATAGTTCCACTGTCTCAGGGGCAGTGCTTACACATTGTTTTGGACACATAAGGGATTGGGGACACACACATATGTACACAAATCGCTATCATATGGGTCACTTTGAGTTCACACATAGCACAGTGGGCTAGTTTGTACACGAGTGTAGTTTCTCACAAATTGAACAGACTTATGGTTATCTTAGAGTTTACTTTGGGATAAATATTGGAGCTGTAGAATGTAATTGGGGTTCACTACCCCATATCGACTAATTGTATCATCTCGACGATATTGATGATATTAGCAAAATACATATAAGTTTTGAATACCTCTAACGATGATGCTTCTTATATGATACATATGTTGAATAACCCAGTGATGGTGAGTATTTGGGAGAATGTTTGTTTATAAAAAGACCTGTTTTGACTATATACATACATATCTTTATAACAGATTCTGGCGTAACATGTGAGTGACCTCCATGGAACAGTGGATGACATGTGCCCCAATGGAGACATATAGACGTACTGGAGTTGAGACGAATTGGATTAGAGATGATGCATTCTCATATGATCTTGATGATCTGATTCCTAAGAGGCCCATTTCTGGAGTGTCACTGAGCTAATTGGGAATTTTCCTGGACTCCTGGTTTGATTTGATCGTGATGAGCACGGAGAACAATGCTATGGTGGAATCCTTTATTGTTGTCCTTGAACTGAAAAGGAGTATGAAAACTTACCACTTTTGTATTGCTTCCTTTTGGGAGACTCATATATCCGTCTTGAACTGCCTCTCTAGATATTTTGTGCATGGGTGCTTTTCCTTTCTGAAAACTGCACCAACTGTATTTGTTTGGAATGTCCCCTGGCAATATATAATTATGGAGGATATGGATTGTTTCAACATAATTATAGATAAGATGTTAATAAAAATATAGATATGTATAATCTGTGTCCTGAAGGAGATACCTGTGGTCCTATGGTTAGGGGTATACACTACCTGTGATGTGTGAAGTATAAATGGTGTACGGTATATCTATAAATGTGTGAAAGAACGTATGGTATAAGGTGTATCTATAAATAAAGGGGATTTGAGGAATGTAGGTAAATGTGTAGTAGGATAGAAGGGCTATGGAAATACATATAAGTGGTTATATATATGTAGATAGAAGTGTGATCAATGTACTATGCAGTGCCGCAAATAGAATGGGTTGCAATAACCACTAATAATAGTGAATTTAGATATGTGTGGGGTATGGGTAGAGTATATGTCTACTAAGATATTTATAATATTTTTCACTGAATTAGTGTGATCTGGATATCTAGAGATGAGATATTTATAAGCACAAAATATGGTATGGTGGATAGAGTGGCTCCTAAAATGATATCACTGGACAAAAATAATTTGGATAACATATAGGTATTATTATTTTTCAAATAAGAAGAATACATGATATAATATTTGATAAGTTTTAGAGTGGCATTTGTACATAGAGGTTTAGGTATGTTCAGATAAAGGCTATGGTTTTATATAAATGGATAAGTTATGAGACATCTTGAAGCTTTAGGTGAATACGAATAAGTTCTGGTCTGACATCTTGCTGCATAAATGAGATATGATACACTGATGGTCATATAGCCTCGAACTATATATATGTAGATAATTTAGGTATAACTGCATCTCAGCCTGACTTATTGCTGGTGACCTGACTTATTGCTGGTGACCTGACTATGCTACCATGCTGCCTGCCTTCTGACCCGTGCTTCATCTGACTCCGCCTTCTTCTGTGCCAAGCATCACCTGGGCAACCTGCATGGATGGATCGTGCCAGGGATAGAGACCTGGGTGGCGCCTGCTGCAGCAAGTCCATCCCGCTTGGCGACGGTCTCTGGTGAAAACTAGCTGCACCTCCGCTCCCTGGTACGAACCCGTGTAAATATCTTACCATAAGGGCTGAGTAGTTGTAGTGGATCCACTGTCCTGTGTGGACTATGACTGAACCAGTCATAGTCCACACAGGACAGTGGATCCACTACAACTACTCAGCCCTTATGGTAAGATATTTACACGGGCCTTTCAAAAAAGGTGTGTATAGGTGATGACAGATAAATGTGACACTTAGATTGCACACAGGAGATAGGAGAGGATCAAGGGGCCTGGGGGAGACAGGGAGAGAAGGAGGGGGGCTAGGGATATAGGGAGAGGAGCAGGGGGCCTGGGGAGATAAGAAGAGAAGCTGAGGGCTGAGGAAAATTACAACAACAATTTTTGGAAATGGGCTGCCAAGAGGGACTCTGGCAAAAAAAAGTTGGGAACCACTGGCATACGATATCACCACCAAGAGAGGCCATACAGCCATAGATACTCGTTCTGAGTGAATACTCGTATGAGTGAATACAATATAGATAAAATCAGAGGATAACACGTGTGCTCTTTTCTGATTGGAGATGTTCACTTTCCATTTTGACCCAAAACGCCATGAAGACTTCTCCTGATCACATGTTGTTTCTGCAGAGTTTGCTGCCCAGGTGTCTTTGGCACCTCACTTTTGAAGCACCCTATGGGCTTATTCCCCACCCTCTATATTAAATTCCCATCCTGCTACCTGTGAAAGCACTATCATTTAATGGCTTAGGATACTTTGATGTTGCACAGCCATGTCAATAGTTAAGATCTGTCAGGGTCTCAGATTCTTAGTACACATAATTTATCAGCTTTCACTATATGCTGTTGTTGTCTGTTCCTGATCATATATTACGATCTGAGATGAAGGACCTCCTAATAGGATGTTCATCTGTCCTGATGTGGTATATCAGACAGGATTATTTAAATATATATATATATATATATATATATACATACCGTATTTATCGGGGTATACCACGCACCGGCCTATAACACGCACCCTCATTTTACCAAGGATATTTGGGTAAAAAAAGTTTTTTACCCAAATATCCATGGTAAAATGAGGGTGCGTGTGTGCGCGTGTATACTCCGATACATCCCCAGGAAAGGCAGGGGGAGAGAGGCCGTCGCTGCCCGCTTCTCTCCCCCTGCCTTTCCTGGGGTCTAGAGCCCTGCTGCCGGCCCTTCTCTCCCCCTGACTATCGGCGCCGCTGCCCGTTCTGTCCCCCTGACTATCGGTACCGGCGCCCCATTGCCGGCGCCGATAGCCAGGGGGAGAGAAGCGGCGACGACAGCCAGGGGGAGAGAAGGGGCAGCGGCACCCATTGCCGGCGCCGCTGCCCCGTTGCCTCCCCCCATCCCCGGTGGCATAATTACCTGGGTCGGGTCCGCGCTGCTGCAGGCCTCCGGCGTGCGTCCCCTGTGTTGTTGCTATGCACGGCGCGGCGCATTGACGTCATGCGCCGCGCCGTGCAGCGCATAGCAACAACGAAGGGGACGCACGCCGGAGGCCTTCAGCAGCGCGGACCCGACCCAGGTAATTATGCCACCGGGGATGGGGGGAGGTAACGGGGCAGCGGCCTTGGCAATGGGTGCCGCTGCCCCTTCTCTCCCCCTGGCTATCGGCGCCGGTACCGATAGTCAGGGGGACAGAACGGGCAGCGGCGCCAATAGTCAGGGGGAGAGAAGGGCCGGCAGCAGGGCTCTAGACCCCAGGGAAGGCAGGGGGAGAGAAGCGGGCAGCGACGGCCTCTCTCACCCTGCCTTTCCTGGGTCGGTATCGGCGTATAACACGCACATAGACTTTAGGCTAAAAATTTTAGCCTAAAAAGTGCGTGTTATACGCCGATAAATACGGTATATATATTTATTTTTGTTTTGTTTTTTAAGGGAAGGGCAAGAAGTTAAATGTGTATAATAAAAAATATCCTCTTTATGTTAAGGTTGGATTTGATATTTATCTCATGCCTGGATTGTGCTGGACAGATGAATATGCATAAGACATAAGACTGTTCCTTTGTGCATCCAGTAGATGGCAATAGGCTCAAGAGTTAAAGGGAATGTGTCGCCTAGAACTTTTTTTTAATACTGATTAGATTGAGCCAGATACTGAAATATGTTTTTATAATTCTGTTTCTATTTTCTGATTGTAATTTTTTTTTATTTCATTTTTTGTACATTATTCTAGGGGCATTATATAGAGATATGCTTTATTGCAGGACCAATGGACAAAGTCAACAATACACTGAAGTAGTCCCATTGGCATTAATGGGAAACATGTGGAAACGAAGCTGAGATGTGAGATTCATCTATTATCGTCTTTATCTATCGGAGTCACCTTTCACTATAATTCAGCACAGAATACTTTCCCCCACCCTCCTCCTTATCATCACAGACAAAACAGAAAGTCTCAGCTTAGTTTTAGGCCTAATGGGCAAAATGAAACTTCAAGATTTCAGGTTTTTTTAAAATATAGTAAAAAGGAATATTACAAAAGTATCATGAAAAATTCTCCCAACACTTACATTTTTAAACAATAGATCATTTTCTGACTACACATTCCCCTTAAATGCGATAGAAGATGTTTTTTTGTTTCAGAGTAAAATGGGAGGAATGGAAAAAAAAAATGTCTTTAGTTTTTGGGTTTAGTTTTTAAGTTTTTCACAGTTTTTTATTATATTTTACTACTTTAAAAAGAAAAAATGAATAAATGACAGACAGATCTGGGTAAGGCCTAATATTTTGCAGGGTGAGCTGTAGATTTCAACAGCAAATGTCATATTATTATTTATCCAGCACGGAGAACGCTGCAAACAAAAATTGGGACACAGCATACCGCATATTTTAATTTTTTGTTACATATATTGTAAATGGAAATAGTTTTTTGTTTACTTATATATTTTAGTTTTTATGAAACGTTATCCATTTTTTAAAGGGGTACTCCGGTGGAAAACTTTTTTTTTTTAATCAACTGGTGCCAGAAAGTTAAAACAGATTTGTAAATTACTTATAGTAAAAAATCTTAATTCCTCCAGTACTTATTAACGCCTGTATACTATAGAGGAAATTCTTTTCTTTTTGGATTTTATTTTCTGTCACGAACGCAGTGCTCTCTGCTGACACCTCTGACCATTTTAGGAACTGTCCAGAGCAGCATATGTTTGCTATGGGGATTTTCTCCTGCTCTGGACAGTTCCTAAAATGGACAGAGGTATCAGCAGAGAGCACTGTGATCGTGAAAATCCAAAAAGAAAAGAATTTCCTATGTGGTATACAGCCGCTAATAAGTACTAGATTTTTTTTAATATACCGTATATACTCGAGTATAAGCCGAGTTTTTCAGCACGATTTTTCGTGCTGAAAACACCCCCCTCGGCTTATACTCGAGTGAACTCCCCCACCCGCAGTGGTCTTCAACCTGGGACCTCCAGAGGTTTAAAAACTACAACTCCCAGCAAGCCCGGGCAGCCATCGGCTGTCCGGGCTTGCTGGGAGTTGTAGTTTTGAAACCTCCGGAGGTCCGCAGGTTGAAGACCACTGCGGCCTTCGACATCATCCAGCCCCATCTCACCCCCCTTTAGTTCTGTACAGTACTCACCTCCGCTCGGCGCTGGTCCGGTCCTGCAGGGCTGTCCGGAGAGGAGGTGGTCCGGTGGGACAGTGGTTCCGGGCTGCTATCTTCACCGGGGAGGCCTCTTCTAAGCGCTTCGGGCCCGGCCTCAGAATAGTCACGTTGCCTTGACAACGACGCAGAGGTGCGTTCATTGCCAACGTACTTCTGCGTCATTGTCAAGGCAACGCCTCTATTCCGGGCCGGAAGCGCGGAGAAGAGGCGCCCCCGGTGAAGATAGCAGCCCGGAAACCACTATCCCACTGGACCACCTCCTCTCCGGACAGCCCTGCAGGACCGGACCAGCGCCGAGCGGAGGTGAGTACTCAGAACTAAAGGGGGTGAGAGGGGGCTGGATGATGTCGAAGGCCACAGTGGTCTTCAACCTGCGGACCTCCGGAGGTTTCAAAACTACAACTCCCAGCAAGCCCGGACAGCCGATGGCTGCCCGGGCTTGCTGGGAGTTGTAGTTTTGAAACCTCTGGAGGCCCGCAGGTTGAAGACCACTGAGGGCGAATGATGAGAAGAGGATGATGAAGGGGGGTGTGTGGGATGATGAAGGGGGGGGTGTGGGATGATGAAGGGGGTGTGTGTGGGATGATTACAAGGGGATGATGAAGGGGGGATGTGTGGGATGATGACAAGGGGATGATGAAGGGGGGGGTGTGGGATGATGACAAGAGGATGATGAAGGGGGGGTGTGGGATGATGAAGGGGGGTGGGGATGATGACAAGGGGATGATGAAGGGGAGGATGTGTGGGATGATGACAAGGGGATGATGAAGGGGGGATGTGTGGGATGATGACAAGGGGATGATGAAGGGGGGGATGTGTGGGATGATGACAAGGGGATGATGAAGGGGGGGATGTGTGGGATGATGACAAGGGGATGATGATGAGGATGTTAATGACGGGTCTGGATGATGACAGGGGTCTGGATGATGACAGGGGGGGATGATGTATTTCCCACCCTAGGCTTATACTCGAGTCAATAACTTTTCCTGGGATTTTGGGTTGAAATTAGGGGTCTCGGCCTATACTCGGGTCGGCTTATACTCGAGTATATACGGTAAGTAATTTACAAATCTGTTTAACTTTCTGGCACTAGTTGATTAAAATAAATAAATAAATAAATAAAAAAAAAGGTTTCCACCGGAGTACCCTTTTAAATCCCAGTTTCAGATTTGACCACTAGAGACAATTCTCTGCAATACATGTGTATTGCAGTATAATTTAATGAGACTGCAATTCCTGCCTTCCAACCCTAAAGTGTATTGCTATCTTAAGTGTACTGCCACCTTAACAGAGGAACAGAAAAAGGTTAAAACAAAAAACAAAGCACATTCCTGACTCTCCAAATATTTTAGCGCCTAATGCTTCCAACAGGATGTCAGACTTTGACTTCCTGTGGACTACAGGATGACATCATCATCTACCATATCCCTCCTACCCAGTCTGTCACCATCCCTCCCAGCTCCCTCTGTCACCTATATGGATCAAGATATATAGTAGTTATAACTTCCCTGAGGCTGTGATTTTCCCAAAATTATGGTAAAAATGGAGATTGTATGGCAAATATGCAAAATATGGTAAAATGTGTCATGTTGTGGCTAATTAGCAGTACCGCAGCTATTGTGTTTTTTGCTGCAAATGACAAATTTAACCATGATTTACATTATTTGCATATTTGCTATTAAATGCACGTATTTTACCACGATTTTGCCATTCGTGGCAAAAAAAAACAAACAGAAAAAAACCATTAGTGTTTATTAGGGGATTTATTCCTTGGATAATTAGGGGTTTGGTGTTTCTTTATATGCCTAATACACAGTCCCTGGCTGTATAATCCTGCCTATTACCCATTTATAAAATTAAGTTCATGCCCATCTGACTGATTCCCTAAATTGCCAGATAATAAACTGCAAACCTTTTTAAAATGTAAAAATTTTGTAAAAAACAAACAAACAAACAAACAAAAAAAAACACCAAAAAAGACAAAGATTATGTTTACATTTCGTAAAAAAAAAAAAAAATATGCAGAAGATATAATATTTGTGGCTTAAAGTCAGGCCTGAGCAACAGTGGTGTAGCGTGGGTTGTCAGCACCCGGAGCAAGGCAAGTAATTTGCGCCCCCTAACCCGTGGATTTTAGCACTCGAGTCTCTTCCTCTAGATTAGATAAAGAAATCCTTACCCCCTAAGCACATGTATTGTTTGTTATGAAAATACTGATGTAATTAAAGTAAAATACATCTAAATACAAGTTTATTTTCAAACACTTTATTGAGTGCGAACATTACACATTCTCCACATTTTCAGCAGGTCTATGAATACAAATCTACAAATGTAGTAACCTAGCATGGGCCGCGCTATTATATGTCGTCTCACAACCATCGTAAACGACAAAAAATATCAAAATGGAACCATACCCTGGAGATGATCCAAGGCACATGACTTTGGGTATTATAAGTAAGCGGCAAATGTCAGGGGGGCATTATATGTGCATTATATGGGCACATGACAGGAGGCCCCTGTCATGTGCCCCCACATATATTGCCCCCTGACATGTGCCCCTCACATATAATGCCCCCCCTGTCATGTGCCCCCACATATAATGCCCCCCTGACATGTGACCCTGATTTATAATGTCCCCTGTCCTGTGCCCCTCACATATAATGCCCCATGTCCTGTGCCCCTCACATATAATGCCCCCCTGACATGTGACCCTCACATATAATGCACCCTGAGGGGGCAGGACAGGGGGCATTATATGTGAAGGGCACATGTCAGGGGGGGCATTATATGTGAGGGGCACAGGACATGGGGTATTATATATGAGGGGCACATGACAGGGGGGGGGTCCTGTCATGTGCCCCCACATATAATACCCCCCTGACATGTGCCCCTTACTCATCATTTGCCCCTCTCACTTATAATTTGCTCCCCCTTCCCCTTTCTCACGCCTGTCACCTTTCTCCCAGGCTGCGGCTGCTCCATTTCTGCAGTCAGTGAGAGCCACGGGGACGTGATTGCCGGGCGACGGCGCAATGATGTGATGCCATCGTGGAAGAAGGGCAACAATCTCGGGGGGGGGGGGGGGGGGGGGGCAATTGCCACGTTGCTGGGGACCCCCGTGATCTTGCAAGCAGCACCCTGTTAAAATCAGTCCCCGGAGCGTGTTCGCTCCGAGTCTGATTACTGTCGATCCCAGAGGCTTGCATTGAGGGGGCGGGGCGTGATGTCACATTGGGGCAGGGCCGTGAGGTCACAATGCTCCGGGGACTGATTTTAACGGGGTGCGGCATGCGAGATCACGGGGGTCCCCAGCGGCGAGACCCCCGCGATCAGGCATCTTATCCCCTATCCTTTGGATAGGGAATAAGATGTCTAAGTGCCGGAGTACCCCTTTAATGCCTCACACCTAAATAAATGTTAGGATATGCACATTACAATATGCATTGTTCACTAAATCAGTAGAACTAGAGACCAACATCACACACAGTGCCAGTAAACTTTTTGAGTAATGGAGTCAGAGCATTTATATTAATAAGGAAAATTCTGCCATTCTGTGCGGAAAACAAAAAATTCTATGAGGAAAGCAAAAAGCCCTGCACAATGGCAAAAACCAAACCAGAAACTATTTCGAGCAGACACTCAGAAAGTCTGTTGTGTGAGCTTACCATAATAGTGCAGAATCAATAATATATATATATATATATATATATATATATATATATATATATATATCTCAATGGGGGACATGCATCAAAGATTTTACCCGTTTTGTGCTAAAATTTTTAAGCAAAATTTTGCGTAAGCTGTTTTTTTGCGTCTTTTTTTGCGTACATTCTGGTGGAGCATTTCCCCCAGATGTGTAGGTTGCGGTGTACCTTGGAGTGACATTTTTAGTACGCACAAATTTATTAACTGCGTACATTTCATTTACCCGCAGAAATCTGGACCATATTTTTAAGGCAAATATAAGCCATCTGGAACTGCACATAGCAAGATGCTCTAAATCATGGATTTCATTTTTCAAAGAGTGGAGGTATGAGGGGATTACTATATTTGCCCGCAATTTCTGAAACTCATTGTGCTTGATTGATAAATTTAGCACATAATTTAGAATTTGGCAAAAGGGGTAAACTGCTTCTACCATACACAAATAATGTGACATGTCCCCCGCTGTGTGTATGTATGTATGTATGTATGTATGTATGTGTGTGTGTGTGTGTGTATGTATGTATGTATGTATGTATGTGTGTGTGTGTATGTATGTGTGTGTATGTATGTGTGAGTGTGTATGTATGTGTGTATGTGTGTGTGTGTATGTACGTATGTATGTATGTATGTATGTATGTGTGTGTATGTATGTATGTGTGAGTGTGTATGTATGTATGTATGTGTGTGTGTATGTATGTATGTATGTATGTGTGTGTGTGTATGTATGTATGTATGTATGTGTGTGTGTATGTATGTATGTATGTATGTGTGTGTATGTATGTATGTATGTGTGTGTATGTATGTATGTATGTGTGTGTATGTATGTATGTATGTATGTATGTGTGTGTGTGTGTATGTATGTATGTATGTATGTGTGTGTGTATGTATGTATGTATGTATGTATGTGTGTGTGTGTATGTATGTATGTATGTATGTGTGTGTGTATGTATGTATGTATGTATGTGTGTGTATGTATGTATGTGTGTGTATGTATGTGTGTGTATGTATGTATGTATGTGTGAGTGTGTATGTATGTGTGTATGTGTGTGTGTGTATGTACGTATGTATGTATGTATGTATGTATGTGTGTGTATGTATGTATGTGTGTGTATGTATGTATGTGTGAGTGTGTATGTATGTGTGTGTGTGTGTGTGTATGTATGTATGTATGTGTGTGTGTATGTATGTATGTATGTGTGTGTGTGTGTATGTATGTATGTGTGTGTGTATGTATGTATGTATGTATGTGTGTATGTACAGTGACCCCTCGACCTACAATGGCCCCGACATACGATAATTGCAACATGCGATGGCCTCTCAGAGACCATCGCATGTTGAAGGCAGCATCAACATACGATGCTTTTGTATGTCGGGGCCATCGCATAAACGGCTATCCGGCAGCGTAGACTGCTTCAGCTGCCGCCAGATCGCCGTTTACGGTGCCCTATGATGGTCACTCACCTGTCCTCGGGGCTCTGGCGCGTCCTCTTCGGGATCCTCTGCATCGTCGGCACTCTCCATCGACGTCATCACGTTGCTGCGCACGCCGTCTCGTCATCCAATAGGAGCAGCATGCATAGCGACGTGATGGCGGCGACGGAGAGCGCGGTTTCCGGGAAAGCAGAGGCCTTGCCGGAGCGTCTGGGACACCTCGGGGACGCAGCGACAACTATGGACGGCGACATCCCGGGCAGCGGTGATGGTCCGGAGCGGCTGGGAAAGGTGAGTACAACTTTCTCTAACAGTGGTCTACAACCTGCGGACCTCCAGATGTTGCAAAGCTACAACACCCAGCATGCTGGGTGTTGTAGTTTTGGCAACATCTGGAGGTTCGCAGGTTGTAGACCACTGTCCTATACTTTACATTGCACGGATCCCTCAACGTACAATGGTTTCAACAAACGATGGTCCATTTGGAATGGATTACCATCATATGTTGAGGGACCACTGTATGTGTGTGTGTATGTATGTATGTATGTATGTGTGTGTGTATGTTCCAGCATCATGTCAAAACGGCTAAAGATATTAACATTACACTTGGCACACATGTTACTTATATGTCAACAACAAACATATGATAGATAATTTAACCCTTACTCATCCCCATTTGCCAGGGTCAGGGTTTTTGTTTAACCCCTTAACGACCAGGCCCATTTTGGCCTTAAAGGGGTACTCCCGTGGAAAACTTTTTTTTAAGTCAACTGGTGTCCATTTTAGGAACTGTCCAGAGCAGGAGAAAATCCCCATAGCAAACATATGCTGCTCTGGACAGTTCCTAAAATGGACAGCAGAGGTCAGCACTGTGGTCATGACATCAGAGGAAATGCATTTCTTTTTTGGATTTCTCTTTAGTGTACAGCCCCTAAAAAGTTCTGGAAAGATTAAGATTTTTTGATAGAAGTGATTTACAAATCTGTTTAACTTTCTGGCACCAGCTGATTTAAAAAAGAAAGTTTTCCATGGGAGTACCCCTTTAAGGACCAGACCAATTTTATTTTAGCATTTTTTTCCTCCTTGCCTTCTAAAAATCATAACTCTTTTATATTTCCATCCACAGACCCATATGAGGGCTTGTTTTTTGCGTCACCAATTGTACTTTGCAATGATATCACTTATTTTACCATAAAATGTACGGCACAACCAAACAAATATTATTTATGTGGGAAAATTGAAAAGAAAACCGCAATTTAGCAAATTTTGGAAGGTTTTGTTTTCACACTGTACACTTTCCGGTAAAAATGACATTTTTCTTTATTCTGTGGATCAATGCAATTAAAATGATACCCATGTTATATGCTTTTTAGTGTTGAGCGGCATAGGCCATATTCGAATTCGCGAATATTCGCGAATATATGGACGAATATTCGTCATATATTCGCGAATATTCGCATATTCGTTATCCCGTTTTATTTTCGCATATGCGAAACTTCGCGTATGCGAAAATTACCATATGCGAAAATTTGCATATACAAAATAAGAACACGTGAAAATTCGCATATACGAAAATTCGCATATGCTAATTTTCGCATATGCGAATTGTCGCACGGCAGTCTCACACAGTAGTATTACAGCCTTCTTTACACCACATAAGCTGGAAGCAGAGAGGGATGATCACTGTGATGTGTACTGTGAAGAAGAAAAAAAAAAAAAAAAAAAAAAAACGAATATTCGTAATTACGAATATGTAGCGCTATATTCGCGAAATTCGCGAATTCGCGAATATGCGATATTCGCGAATAATATTCGAATTGCGAATATTCGCGAGCAACACTAATGCTTTTCTATAATTGTACTGCTTAAAAAAAATATCAAACCATTTTAACAAAATTAGTATGTTTGAAATTGCCCTATTTTGACCAGCTATAACTTTCTCATTTTTCCGTATATAGGGAAAAATAAGGGCTAATTTTTTGCACCATGATCTGTAGTTTTTATCAGTACCACTTTTGCTGAGGTTTTACTTTTTATAAATTTTGTATAAATGTTTTTTGGATTAAAATGTGACAAAAAAGCAGCAATTTTGGACTTTTAAAAAAAATTTAAGTTTACGCCGTTCACTGTACGGGATAATTAACAATATATTTTAATAGTTCAGACTTTTATGCATGCGGTGATACCAAATATGTGTATTAATAATTTTTTTAAAGCTTTTTGGGGGGTAAAATGGGAAAAACTGACGTTTAATTTTCTATTGGGGGAGGGGATTTTTCTTATTTTTAAACTTTTTTATTTTCCTTTTTATTTTTTTTATTTTTTTTTTTACACTTTTTATTTCCCCATAGGGGACTATTCATAGCAATCAGTTGATTGCTAATACTGTTCAGTGCTATGTATAGGACATAGCATTGCTCAGTATTATCGGTGATCTTCTGCTCTGGTCTGCTCGATCCCAGACCAGAGCAGAAGACCCCGGGAGACAGCCGGAGCCAGGTGAGGGGACCTCCAGCTGCCATGCAGGATGATCGGATCCCCGCGGCAGCGCTGCGGGCAATCCGATCATCCATTCAAAGTACCGCACTGCGCAGATGCCGTGATCCGTATTGATCACGGCATCTGAGGGGTTAATGGCAGACATCCGGGCGATCGCGGATGTCCGCCATTATCGGCGGGTCCCTGTGTGCTGATAGCATTCGGAATCTGCTGCGCATGTCGCGAGCACCGCTCCGGTGCTCGCGATCATGACGGCGCGTAAATGTACGTCCTGGTGCGTTAAGTACCATGCCACCATGACGTACATTTATGTCCATTGTCGTTAAGGGGTTAAAGTCCCATACAAGTCTATGGGAAATATATGTTACTGCATAACTTCCAAACGGCTGGAGATATTTCGATAATACTTGGTCACATGTTACTTATATATATGTCCACTTAAAATATAGGTTAGTTAATTTTACCACTAACCTTGCCCCATTTGTGAGGGTCGGGTTTTTGTTTAAAGTCCCATGCAAATCAATAGGAAATGTATGTTCAATAATACCTGGTACACATATTACTTATGTAACCCTGTGGAGTCACACAGGCTGCATTATCTGAAATGCCCAGTAGATGGCAGATGGACTCAGTATGCTGTTAATAAAACATTGAGCATTGATCACATGACTTGCTGCCTTTTCAGTCACATGATTGTGGCATCATAGCAGGTCCTGTTAGGATACTTCCTGCACAGCTCTGAGGAAGGAGGTCCTGGAAGACTTCTAGAAGTTACCACATGCTCAGCCAGAGAAAAGACATGCTTTTAGCTGCGAGAGACTGTAGCACAGAGTTAGCACCTTGCTGAAAGAACTTGCTTCACCCAAGATCACACCAGCTGAGAGAGGGACCTGCTGGCAAAGACAAGCACTGAGTCCAGACGTCTGGTGAATCCAGTGAGAGGAGACTGCAGCTGACTGACCTGGTTAATGGTGTTGTGAGGGTTAGCCAAGCCTCTCCCTGTATCACCACAGGGCACATGTCTCCTCACGCACAGTAAAGACTCTGAGGTCCAGTGATGGACATTGCACAGCTCAGGCTGCTTCAGTGACACTGCGGAGCAGGACTTATAAGGGCCCCAACACTCCTTTGTGCACCAATGGCCATTAGGGCGAAGATAAGGTGGTGGGTGCAGGTGTGCTGGTGGGTGGGTGAGGAAAATCCACATTGCATTGTTATCCGTGTTACTCTATTGTATTTTCCTATGTATGTTGGTTAATTTGCTACTTACTATATAAAGTTAGTTCCAGTTAGGCTGTGTCAGTCTCATTGCACCAAGTATGTTCCCAGTGGGACCCCACATCCCTACCCCGGATGCTCCACTGGGTGGAGGCACTGCCGCAGACATGTACCCCAGCTCCCAGATAGCTCAGGATCCGCCTGTCAGGCATAGTGAGTTAACTAGGTTTAGGGACCCCAAAGACACTAGGGGGCGCCCTCAAAACCCCGTTACACATGGAGGCACTGCTGAGATTTATTGGGGTACAACCAGTGAGAATAAGTTAAGTCCACAGGCCACTCCCTCCTTTGCAAAAAAGAGTGGGCCCAGCAAAGAAATGTACCATTACACCAAGCTGTGATGTTATGTAAAGTCCCATCCTGCTGTGAGATGAATCACGTCATCTTGTGTATAGAAATTCGACTGGGAGTAGAAATGGCGACCGTCAGGGATATCCTGCAGGATTCTGATGGCCAAACTTACATGTTAATGTATTTTCATATGGACTTGGGAGACCATGGGATGCCTACCAACATTCATTTATCTGGAGCCCCGGAGGAAGGATGCTCCTTAGTGTACGCTCTCCTTGATAAGAAAGAAAGGGTCTCACTGCAACAACCCTTTAAATTAGAACAGAAAGATTATGTCACAGAAAATTATTCTAAGCTCCTGACTCCCATTTCCAGAAAGGCCGGAGCCATTCCTAAACAAGCTGCCCATCCTCCTAGAGGACAGGGGATGATTACTCCTAAAGCAGAATCTCATCCATCTACAGCCTTACTGAAACCAGACAACCCTGTAGTACGCAACCTGCCTACAGGAGGTAGTGATGTATCGGACATACTACAGAAACTCTCAGAAGCCATAGTGACGGCAAACCACACCCATAGTTACCGCATACTAAAGGTGTTTTCTGCGAATCAGCCTGTTCCTGCAGGAGAAGAGCCTTTTGAGGTCTGGAAGGATAATGCTATGCAGTTGTTGGAGGAATGGTCTTGTACGGATACCATAAAGAAACAGCGGTTGGTAGAGAGTCTTCGTTTTCCAGCTACAGACATGATAAGACTGTACAAGGGAGTAAATGGGCAAGCTACTGTGCACGACTATCTACAAGTTTTACAAGATGCTTATGGGAAATCAGAAGATTTGGATGATCTGTTGGTTAAGTTCCTAGCCACTAAGCAGAAGGAGCATGAAAAAGCCACTGACTATATCAACCGGTTACAGCTATCGCTTGGAAAGTTATTCCATAAAGGAGCAGTCACTGCCTCTGAGTTTGATGCTCGGCTATCTAAACAAATTCAGAGAGGTGGTTTGACCAATAATCCAGTTATGATTCTGCTGAGAGCCAAGTTGGATGATAAAGTTCTGCCCTATTCCACATTAATAAATGCAGCCAGGAGATTGGAAGACCAGATGTGTCCACCCCAACAGAAGGAGAAAGAGGATACAGAGCTGTCAGCTCTTAGGAAGAAGGTGGCTGAATTGGAGCTCTTATGCAAATTACCACCAGAGAGAGCAGCTCCTCCCCCTGGAAGTGGGGGACAACACAGGAAGCTGTTTCCTGAGGATTTACCCCGCCGAGGGGACTGCTTTAAATGTGGAAAGTCAGGGCATTTTCAGCGGGAGTGCCCTGCGAATTCCATGGAGGTGGATGTGGAGATGTTGGCAACCGAGCTCGAGGAGACTCAAATGACCATGTCTTACAAGCAAAGGAAGAACCGGCATACATATAGTCTCTCTGTAAGGGCCAAGATTGGGCCTAAATCTTTGATACACGTGCAAACAGAAGGAATTCATGCTTCAGCATTGCTAGATACAGGTTCTCAAGTCACCATTATCTATAGAGACTTCTATGAATGTCATTTGAAACACATTCCTATGGAATCTGCAGGAGAGTTTCAGCTATGGGGCGTTGGGTCTCAAGCTCAACCTGTGGAGGGATGCATAAAAGTGACCATAACTATTCCCCAGTTAAATACCGGGATGATATGTCCTATGGAGCTGGAAGCTTTGATATGCCCTGCAGCCAAGAAAGTGTGTGCCCCAATAATATTGGGTACTAATGCAAAGATGGTACAGGATGTTTTCAGGGCCTATGTGACAGAAGTGGGAGATGTCTCCTTAGACCGACTGATGGAGGTCAGCCCTGTCCTAGGAAAAGAGTGTCAACGACTAGCCCTTGAAACAAAACCAGGGTCATGCCACTATTCAGGAACAGAACCTGTATTTGTGAAGCCTGGTGAGACCAAAACCTTTCGAGCCATAGCCTCAATGCATAGTGAAATTATTGGGGGGGAACTGGACAATACTTTATTGAGTCTCTGCCTGAAGAGGATCAGAAGAAGGGGTGGACTCTCATACCTGAGGTAAAAGATTGGCGAAAAAGGTGGTGTCGGAGCTTTCCTGTGATGGTACAGAATTTAACCCCCACAGAACTCTGGATTGATCGTCATCAGAAGATTGGTGTGATACACCTTTTAGATCAAGTTTCGTCCATCATGTCTGTGAGTGCAGAACAGAATGATCATGTGAAAGCACCTTTAGATTTTGATATAGAAGATTCTCCTCTACCACAGCAGTGGAAAGACAGCCTTCGTTCAAAACTGGCCACCCGAGAGGGAGTGTTCTCCAGATATGGACGTGGGGTGTTCGAAGAGTGCCACCCATGCTATAAGACTTGCTGATCCTACTCCTTTCAGAGAAAGGTCAAGAAGAATACCCCCTCGAGATGTGGAAGATGTCCGGGACATACTTCAGCAGATGGAAGGAGCAGGCATCATCACAGAGTCCCGGAGCCCCTATGCCTCACCTATTGTGGTAGTGAGGAAAAAGAATGGTTCAGTTCGGCTATATGTGGACTACCGTACTCTGAACAAGAGGACTGTGCCAGATCAGTACACTTTGCCCCGGATAGAGGATCTTCTGAAAGCCCTATCTGGCAGCCAGTGGTTCAGTGTGCTTGACTTGAGGTCTGGATATTATCAGGTACCCATGAAAAAGGAGGATCATGAAAAGACAGCTTTCATCTGCCCTTTGGGGTTCTTCCAGTTTACCAGAATGCCACAGGGAGTCGCAGGAGCTCCTACTACTTTTTAGAGGCTGATGGAGAAAACTGTGGGGGATATGAATCCCAAAGAGTGTCTAGTGTATCTAGATGACCTAATTGTTTTCGGGAAGACGGCAGAGGAGCACGAACAAAGATTGCTAAAGGTGTTGAATCGACTTCAAGCTGAAGGCCTGAAGCTATCAGTGGACAAATGCCGATTTGCCCAGAACTTTGTCACTTATGTGGGGCACATAGTCTCCGCTGAAGGAGTAGCCGCAGATCCTGCTAAAATTGAAGCAGTGTTGAATTGGCCAAGACCAAATAACATCAGTGAGTTGCGGTCCTTTCTTGGATTCTGTGGTTACTACCGAAGGTTTGTGAAAGACTACTCAAAGATTGCTCGAGAGTTACATGACCTGCTGAAGATTACCTCTGACGTAAAGAGTGCTAAGGCACCATGTCCTAAAGACCCCTTTGGAGAGAAATGGACTTCAGGATGTCTTTTTGACATTGAAGAAGAGACTTACAGAAGCTTGTGTCTTAGCCTATGCAGACCCTGAGAAACCATATATCCTCCATGTGGATGCCAGTATGGAAGGCCTAGGGGTGTACTGCACCAAAGTTATCCAGAAGGATTGAGGCCACTGGCTTACATAAGTAGAAGTCTTACAGGTGCAGAGAAGAACTATCCAGTCCATAAATTGGAATTTCTTGCACTCAAGTGGGCCATCGTGGATAAGCTGCATGACTATTTGTATGGAGCAACATTCGAAGTAAGGACTGACAACAATCCACTTGCCTACATCCAGACTACAGCTAAGCTGCATGCCACAGGACATAGGTGGTTGGCTGCCTTGTCAAACTACAGTTTCAGCCTGAAGTACAAGCCTGGGCCCAAGAATGTCAGCGCAGATGCCCTGTCCCGCAGACCTAGACTCCCTCCTCACCAAGAAGAAGAGGAGTGGGAAGAGATCCCTGGGCCGGGGGTAGGAGCCTTTTGTCAGATGTATGTGGTAGCCAAGAGTCAAGAAGAATTTGCCGAGCTAAGAGGGATAGACTCCATTAGCCACTCTCCAGAAGCTGTGTCCGAGGTGCTCCATGCTCCAGTCATGCTTCAACAGTGGTCCAGTATAACCACAGAAGACAAGAGGAAGGCTCAAGCACAGGACTGGTATATTGGGATAGTTATCAGAGCAATAAAGACTAAGAATACTAAATTGCTGACTTCTCTACCTGTGAGTCAAAGAGAATTATACCGAAGAGAATGGAGCCGACTACATCTGGAAGATGGAGTACTCTATAGGGTCGTGAAGTATCATGATCACCCTGACAGAAAACAATTGGTACTACCGCACAGATACCGTGGCATGGTCCTGAGAGCTCTCCACGATTAACATGGGCATCTCGGGGTGGACAAGACCTATGGCCTAGTACAAGATCGGTTCTATTGGCCTCGCATGAGGGAATATGTCGAGCAACACGTAAAGACATGCAGGAGGTGGAGGAAGACCCTGCCTGTGAGAGCTGCCCCTATGGGTCATCTGAAATGTACGGGACCCATGGATCTTGTGTGCATGGACTATCTCTGCATTGAGAACGATACGAGACGGGAATTGGAAATGTGCTGGTGGTAACGGACCACTTCACCAGATATGCTCAAGCCTTCCCCACTAAAGATCAAAAGGCTGTGACTGTAGCCAAAGTCCTTTGGCAGAAGTATTTTATTCACTATGGACTACCCAATCAGATACACTCTGATCAAGGTAGAGACTTTGAGAGTAAGTTGATCAAGGAGCTGTTGGACATGTTGCAGGTGCAGAAGTCCAGAACCACACCTTATCATCCGGAGGGTGATGCACAGCCAGAACTGTTCAATAGGACCCTCCTAGATATGCTAGGGACCCTCAAGCAAGTCGAGAAGCGGTCTTGGAGTAAACATGTGGAAGCCATGGTCCACGCATACAACTGTACAAGGCATGAATCTACAGGGTTCTCACCCTATTTCTTAATGCCGATAGATGTCGATTGCCAATAGATGTCCGTTTGGGAGTGTCTCCTGATGGAACAGATTTAACTTCACACTTTCAATATGTGAGGAATCTCAAACAAAACCTGCATCGGGCCTATGAGTTGGCCACCCAAGCTGCAGCAAAAATGGAAGAACGGAACAAAAGAAGGTATGATGCTAAGGTGAGATATCGGGAGATTCAAGCAGGGGATAAAGTTCTTCTCCGGAATCTAGGTGTGCCTGGAAAACACAAACTGGCTGACAGATGGAAAGATACCCTGTTTGAGGTTGTGTCCAAACTGGAAGGACTGCCAGTGTACAACATTAGGGGCCCGGAGGGCCGAATAAAGGCTTGTCATAGAAACCATCTGCTTCCAGTTGTGTATGCTGATGAAGAGGAAGAGAGTAGTGAAGAACTGAAGGAAAACCCAGCAGCGAGTCCTAGAAATGGGGCAGAGGAGACCCCGGGAACTCCCAGCACAGAGGATCAGTAGTGGTCATCTCCCGCTGAAGAGACACAGCAATTGCCTCCTTTAACTCCCGTGGTTTCACAAAGTTCTACAAGGTTGAATCCAGAAAGTCCATGTTTTGTGCCTGGAACGTCCCTTAGAGACTCTAGTTCGAGGGCAGGAGTCGAAGTTCCACAGTTGATGTCCTAAGATCCTCTCCCACAACGAGAACTGAGACAAAGCACCAGAGTGCGGCAACCCCCTAGGGCCCTAGTTTATGATAATATAGGAGAGCCCAGTTATGCCCCGCTGACACAAGCAGCATCTAAAATGGCCACTTTCCTACATGCACTAGCTGAAGTGGTAAATGTTAGTGACTCTTTACCCTAGATAACTAGATAGCTAGGATGTTACTGTGCTTATTGTACTGTATGCATGCTAAGCCTTTTTCTGTTGAATTTTTGTTAAGCCCCCTGGCTAGGACTTGCCAGTGGAAGGCAAGTATTTTCAAGGGGGAGCATGTAACCCTGTGGAGTCACACAGGCTGCATTATCTGAAATGCCCAGTAGATGGCAGATGGACTCAGTATGCTGTTAATAAAACATTGAGCATTGATCACATGACTTGTTGCTTTTTCAGTCACATGATTGTGGCATCATCGCAGGTCCTGTTAGGATACTTCCTGCACAGCTCTGAGGAAGGAGGTCCTGGAAGACTTCTAGAAGTTACCACATGCTCAGCCAGAGAAAGGACATGCTTTTAGCTGTGAGAGACTGTAGCACAGAGTTAGCACCTTGCTGAAAGAACTTGCTTCACCCAAGATCACACCAGCTGAGAGAGGAACCTGCTGGCAAAGACAAGCACTGAGTCCAGACGTCTGGTGAATCCAGTGAGAGGAGACTGCAGCTGACTGACCTGGTTAATTGTGTTGTGAGGGTAAGCCAAGCCTCTCCCTGTATCACCACAGGGCACCTGTCTCCTCATTCACAGGAAAGACTTTGAGGTCCAGTGACGGACATTGCACAGCTCAGGCTGCTTCAGTGACACTGCGGAGCAGTACTTATAAGGGCCCCAACTCTCCTATGTGCACCAACGGCCCTTAGGGCGAAGATAAGGGGGTGGGTGCAGGTGTGCTGGTGGGTGGGTGAGGAAAATCCACATTGCATTGTTATCTGTGTTACTCTATTGTATTTTCCTATGTATGTTGGTTCATTTGCTACTTACTATATAAAGTTAGTTCCAGTTAGGCTGTGTCAGTCTCATTGCACCAAGTATGTTCCCAGTGGGACCACACATCCCTACCCCGGATGCTCCACTGGGTGGAGGCACTGCCGCAGACATGTACCCCAGCTCCCAGATAGCGGAGGCTCAGGATCCGCCTGTCAGGCATAGTGAGTTAACTAGGTTTAGGGACCCCAAAGACACTAGGGGGCGCCCTCAAAACCCTGTTAGACTTATATGTCAGATAAAAAGATATGATAGTTAAATTAACCCTTACCTGCATCCTTATATAAAAGATGGGTTTTTGTTTCAAGTCCCATGCAAGTACAGTGACCCCCCAAACTACGATGGCCCCGACATATGATGAAATCGACATACGATGGCCTCTCAGAGGCCATCGCATGTCGATGTCAGCATCGACATACGATGCTTTTTTATGTCGGAGCCATCGCATTAAGTGCTATCCGGCAGCGCCAAATGCTTAAGCTGCTGCCGGATAGCAGCTTAATGTTCCCCGTGTGGTGCGGTAAGTATTACTTACCCCTCCACGATGCTCCGGGGTGCCCTCCGGGTTCAGCGCTGGTCTTCCGGTGTCTTCTCGGCCCTCTCCGATGACGTCAATACGCTGCTGCGCACGCCATCCAATAGGAATGGCGTACGCAGCGGCGTAATGACGTAGCTACGCAGGCCCAGTAAGGCCTTGCGGAAGACAGAAGCGGACCGGAGAAGACAGAAGAGGACCGGAGAAGACAGAAGAGGACCAGAGAAGACAGCGGAGTGCCCAACGGAGGCCCGGGATCACCATCGGGAGCGGCTGGGACACAATCTCGAGCGGCGGGGACAGGTGAGTACAGCTTCCTATACTTTACATTGCACGAATCCCTCAACATACGATGGATTCGACAAACGATGGCTCGTTTGGAACGAATTACCATTGTATGTTAGGGGACCACTGTATATGGGACTTCCAGTACCTTACTCCACAAGCTCCGCTCTGCATCCCATCTCACAAAGACACGCCCACCGTTTAAGCCCCACCCCTTTTATTATTTACCCATTTTGTGCATCGGTCTGGCTTGCAAATCACACCCAGTCCCACAAAGCCTAATCCCCTTCTATTTCCAGCTTGCAATATCTTCATCACAAATCAGTCCCACCTGAGGACAGGATGTGATAATGGGACATAAGGGCGGGATATGAGGATGGGATATAAGGACGGGATATGAGGACGGGATATAAGGACGGTATATGAGGTCGGGATATGAAGACGGGATGTGAGGATGGGATATAAGGATGGGATATGAGGACAGGATATGAGGTTGGGATATGAGGTCGAGATAGGAGGACAGGAAATGAGGTCAAGATAGGAGGTCAGGATATGAGGATGGGATATGAGGACGGAATATGAGGATGGGATAGGAGGTCGGGATAGGATGTCGAGATATGAGGATGGGATATGAGGTCTGGATATGAGGACAGGATAGGAGGTCGAGATCGGGATATGAGGTCGAGATATGAAGTCGGGATATGACGTTGAGATAGGAGAACAGGAAATAAGGTCAAGATAGGAGGTCGGGATATGAGGATGGGATATGAGGTTGAGATATGAGGACGGAATATGAGGACGGGATAGGAGGTCGGGATAGGAGGTCGAGATATGAGGATGGGATATGAGGTCTGGATATGAGGACAGAATAGGAGGTCGAGATAGGAGATCGCGATATGAGGTCGAGATATGAGGACGGGATATGAGGTCGAGATATGAGGACGGGATAGGAGGTCAGGATATGAGGTCATGATATGAGGACGGGATATTACATTGAGATATGAGGATGGGATATGGGGTTGGGATATAACAACAATATATGAGGATGGAATATGAAGTCAAAAGCTTCCTCCTTTGCTGATTTGCTTCCCCAATAAGAATTAGGAAGGAAAAACCGGGCAACGGTGGGTACTCAGCTAGTCTATATACCGTATTTAACACGCACTTTTTGGGCTAAAAATTTTAGCCTAAAGTCTACCTGCGTGTTATATGCCGATAAGCCGCTGCAGTTCAATGATTTAAAGCGGGCGCTTTAAATCAATGAACTGCAGCGGCTTTGCAGGTGCAGAGACCGCCACCGCTGCCGGCTTCTCTGCCCCTGCCTGTCCTGGGGTCTAGAGCCCTGCTGCCGGCCCTTCTCTCCCCCTGGCTATCGGTGCCGCTGCCCGTTCTCTCCCCCTGACTATCGGTGCCGGCGGCCCATTGCCTGCGCCGATAGCCAGGGGGAGAGAAGCGGCGCCGGCAATGGGGCAGCGGCGCCGACAGACAGGGGGAGAGCAGGGGCATCGGCACCCATTGCCGGCGCCGCTGCCCCGTAGCCTCCCCCATCCCCGGTTGTATAATTACCTGTTGCCGGGGTCGGGTCCGCGCTGCTTCAGGCCTCCGGTGTGCGTCCCCTGCGTCGTTGCTATGCGCTGCGAGACGCCGTGCAGTGCATAGCAACGACACAGGGAACGCACAACGGAGGCCTGAAGCAGCGAGGACCCGACCCCGGCAACAGGTAATTATACAACCAGGGAAGGGGGAGGCAACGGAGCAGCAGCGCCGGCAATGGGTGCCGCTGCCCCTTCTCTCCCCCTGGCTATCGGCGCCGCTTCTCTCCCCCTGGCTATCGGTGTCGGCAATGGGGCACCAATAGCCAGGGGGAGAGAGCGGGCAGCGGCGCAGATAGCCAGCGGGAGAGAAGCGGCAGCAGCAGGGCTCTAGACCCCAGGAAAGGCAGGGGGAGAGAAGCGGGCAGTGACGGCCTCTCTCCCCCTGCCTTTCCTGGGGGTGTATCGGGGTATACGCATGTACACACACGCACCCTCATTTTACCAAGGATATTTGGGTAATAAACTTTTTTTACCCAAATATCCTCAGTAAAATGAGGTGCGTGTTATAGGCCGGTGCGTGGTATACCCCGATAAATACGGTATATAAAACTCAATGGGGGAGATTTATCAAATATGTGCAACTTTTTCGCAACTTTTTCTTTAGAGGATTTTTAGAACATGATGCATTCTAGTGTATTTTAGATGGAAAAATGCATTGGTGCTGAATTTATCAATAGCGACTTTTTGGCGAAAAGTCGCATAGGCCGAAAGCACGCTGAAATGTCAGACCATGCTGTAGCAGGTTTAAATCTATATATATATAAAACTCAATGGGCCTCATTTACTAACAGTTTCGGGTTTTTACTAGTGGGAAAAGTAGTTTCAGACATGCAGGATTCCTCTCTATTTACTCTTGGGAAAAGTCGGGAACATTTTCTGACCAGTTTTTTCTAGGTTGATATTTCCAGCCATTTACCCACAGGATTTTCTGTGAATTCCATAGTAAATCGGTCGGGTTGTGAAACCAAGCCCCTTTTACAACAGACCACGCCCCCTTTTCGGGGTTTGTCGGATTTTTCAGGCGCACACTGGCGCAGACATGTCTCAGACAAAATAACCAGACAAAAACTGGTCGGTTTCAGCTTAGTAAATGAGGCCCAATGTGTGTATATGTGTGTATGTACCAGCATCACGTTCAAACGGCTAAAGATATTAACATGAAACTTGGCACACATGTTACTTATATGTCAACAACAAACATAGGATAGGTAATTTAACCCTTACTCACCCTCATTTGCCAGGGTCGGGTTTTTTGTTTAAATTCCCATACAAATCTAGGGGAAATTATGTTACTGCATAACTTCCAAACGACTGGAGATATTTCGATAATACTTGGTCACATGTTACTTATATGTCCACTCAAAATATAGGGTAGTTAATTTAACCCTTAACTACCCCCATTTGTGAGGGTTGGGTTTTTTGTTTAAAGTCCCATGCAAATCAATGGGAAATGTACGTTCCCACATAACTTCCGTACGGCTGGAGATATTTCAATAATACCTGGTACACATATTACTTATATGTCAAATAAAAATATATGATAGTTAAATTAACCCTTACCTAAACCCTTATAAAAAAGATGGGGTTTTGTTTCAAGTCCCATGCAAGTATATGGTGTTTCCAGGATCTTACTTCACAAGCTCCGCTCTGCATGTCCTGGAGAATGTGTAGGTCCGGCTTGCAAGCCACACCCCATCTCACAAAGATGGGACGGGATATGGGGTCAGTATATGAGGTCGGGATATGGGGACAGGATATGGGGTCGGGCTATGAGGATGGAATATGAGGTAGGGATAGGAGGTCGAGATAGGAGGTTGGGATAGGAGGACGGGATAGGAAGATGGGATAGGAGGTCGGGATAGGAGGACGGGATAGGAGGTCGGGATAGGGATAGGAGGTCAGGATGGGACGTCGGGATAGGAGGTCGGGGTATGAGGACGGGATATGGGGTTGGGATATGACAACATATATGAGGATGGGATATGAAGTCAAAAGCTTCCTCTGTGGCTTGCAAGCCACAGCCCATCTCACAAAGATGGGATGGGATATGGGGTCAGTATATGAGGTCGGGATATGGGGACGGGATATGGGGTCGGGCTATGAGGATGGGATATGAGGTCGGGATATGAGGTCGGGATAGGAGGACAGGATAGGAGGACAGGATAGGAGGTCAAGATAGGAGGACAGGATAGGAGGTTTGGGTATGAGGATGGGATAGGAGGTCGAGATAGGAGGTCGAGATTGGAGGTCGGGATAGGAGGACGGGATAGGAAGGTGGGATAGGAGGTCGAGATAGGAGAACAGGATAGGAGGATGGGATAGGAGGTTGGGATAGGAGGTCAGGATGGGACGTCGGGATAGGAGGTTGAGATAGGAGGTCGAGATAGGAGGACGGGATAGGAGGTCGGGATAGGAGGACGGGATTGGAGGTCGGGATAGGAGGTCATGATAGGCGGTCAGGATAGGAGGTCGGGATAGGAGGACCGGATAGGAGGTCAGGATAGGAGGTCGAGATAGGAGGTCGGGATAGGAGGATACGATAGGAGGTCGGGATAGGAGGTCGGGATAGGAGGTCGGGATAGGAGGACGGGATAGGAGGTACGGGTCGGGATATGAAGATGGGATGGGAGGTTGGGATGGGAGGTTGGGATAGGAGGTCGGGATAGGAGGTCAGGTAGGAGGTCGGGATAGGAGGACAGCATAGGAGGTCGGGGTATGAGGACGGGATATGGGGTTGGGATATGACAACATATATGAGGACGGGATATGAAGTCAAAAGCTTCCTCTGTTGATTTTCCTCCACAACAAGGATTAAGAAGGAAAAACCGGGCAACGCCGGGTACTAAGCTAGTCTATATATATATATATATATAAAACTCAATGGGGGATATTTATCAAAGCTGTCTATGTCCCGCATCAATATAGACCAAACTACAGAGGGTTAGTCTGGTCTATTATGCGCCTAATTTATCAAAAGGCGCACGGCTCTTGATAAATTCTGCGCACAGACTTTGTGATCTATGCTTTAGACTGTATTTAAATGGGTACTGATTAAAAAAAAATTTATTAAAAAGATTATGTAAAAAAAAATGTTTCTAATATATATATATATTTTTTTAAATCATGTTTTATGTGTTTTTTTTAAGTTTGTAATCCTGGCCACTAGGTGCCACCCTATATGGCTCAGGATTACTTTTCCTCCCCTCACGTTCAGTACGTTCGGACCAACGCTGGCCAGGCAGCGTGGCCCAGCGTGGTCCGAAACGCACGTTCACATGCATGAGGAGAGGGAGATGCAAGGCGGGCGGGGATATTTAAATTTTGCGTGCCGCGCGTGGACGAGCGCTGTGCTCCTGCTCTGCCTGTTTCCTATACAGGCAGAGAGGGAGTACAGCGCTCGTTTGCGCGCGGCATGCAAAATTTAAATATCCCTGCCCCCCTGCATTTCCCTCTCCACATTCATTTCAGCGCGCGAGCTGCAGGAAAGAGAGAGAAGATGGGCGGAAGCGATCCCCGGCCAGGCTTCAGATGACGTTGTGCCTGCCGGGACCGCCCACTTCCTGTCCTCGCCAGAGAGCTCAACTCTGAGCTCCTCCAGCCGTTCTAGGTAAGGTAATTTCATGGGGAGTTGGGCAGAAATAAAGACAGGGATAGATGTAGTTAGTGTCAGGGACAGATGGGGAGGGGGAATAGGGAAATTTAGTTTAGTGATAGCTACTCTTTAAACCTGCTCCAGCATGGTCTGACATTTCGGTGTACTTTCAGCCGATGCAACTTGTCGCTGAAAAGTTGCTTTTGATAAATTCAGCACCAATGCATTTCCATCTAAAATATACTAGAATGCATCATGTTATAAAAATCCTCTAGAGCAAAAGTCGTAAAAAAGTCGCACATATTTAGACTGCGACTTTCTGTATGACAAATTAAGACAGGAAAAACCAGTCTAAATCCTTTGATAAATATCCCCCAATGTGTGTGTGTGTGTGTGTGTGTATGTTCCAGCATCATGTCCAAACGGCTAAATATATTAACATGAAACTTGGCACGCATGTTACTTATATGTCAACAACTAACATAGGATAGGTGATTTAACCCTTACTCACCCCCATTTGCCAGGGTCAGGGTTTTTGTTTAAAGTCCCATACAAGTCTATGGGAAATATATGTTACTGCATAACTTCCAAACGGCTTGAGATATTTCAATAATACCTGGTAAACATATTACTTATATGTCATATAAAAATATATGACAGTTAAATTAACCCTTACCTACACCCTTATCTAAAAGATGGGTTTTTGTTTCAAGTCCCATACAAGTATATGGGACTTCCAGTACCTTACTCCACAAGCTCCGCTCTGCATCTCCTGGTGAATATGTCAATCAGGCTTGCAAGAGTCACCCCCATCTCTCAAAGACACGCCCACATTTTAAGCCCCACCCCTTTTATTGTCTACCCTTTTTGTGCATTGGTCTGGCTTGAAAATCACACCCAGTCCCACAAAGCCACATCCCCTTCTATTTTCAGCTTACAATATCTTAATCACAAATCAGTCCCACCTGTGGAGAGGATATGAGGATGGGACATAAGGACGGATATGAGGTCAGGATGTGAGGTCGGGATATGAGGACGAGATATGAGGTCGGGATATAAGCTAGGTATATGAGGTCGAGATAGGAGGTCAGGAAATGAGGTCGAGATAGGAGGTTGGGATATGAGGACAGGATATGAGGATGGGATATGAGGTTGAGATATGAGGACGGAATATGAGGACGGGTTAGGAGGTCGGGATACGAGGTTGGCATAGGAGGTCGTGATAGGAGGTCGAGATATGAGGATGGGATATGAGGACAGGATATGAGGATGAGATATGAGTTCAAGATAGGAGGATGGGATGGGAGGTCAGGATATGAGGACGGGATATGAGGTCGGGATAGGAGGTCAAGATAGGAGGTCAGGATAGGAGGTCGAGATTTGAGGTCAGGATATGAGGACAGGATATGAGGATAGGATATGAGGTTGAGATAGGAGGACAGGATAGGAGGTCGGGATATGATGACGGGATATGAGGTCGAGATAGGAGGTTGGGATATGAGGACGGGATATGAGGTCGAGATATGATGACGGGATATGAGGTCGGGATATGATGACGGGATATAAGGTTGATATATGAGGATGGTATATGAAGTCAAAAGCTTCCTCCTTTGTTGATTTTCCTCCCAACAAGGATTAGGAAGGAAAAACCAGGCAACGCCGGGTACTAAGCTAGTAGTTCTATAATTTAAGACTTTTGGCTGAATACAATACATTAGAAAGATCCACACAGCCTCTCCTTTTAAGGGTATGTTCACATGGTAGGAAAATGTGAAGATTGTCCACCTTGAAAACACGAGTGGACATTCTGCACATTTCACATTTGGGAATGCATTTCAGAGCGAAATCCACAGAATGAATAGATATTACTATCCTTTCTGTGGATACTGGAATCAAGATTTCCGTGGCAGAAACATCCATAAGCACAGTGCAGCAGAATCCCATTGAAATTAATGCGGAGAAGCTTGTAAAAATACCCTTTACAAGCTTCTCCGCAGTCTATCCAGGACGGTGCCACTGATTCCTGTTACCCAGAAGGCCTGTCAGCGACTCCGCATCTCCAGTACTCCATTATCGCTGGGGTTATTTGCATATACCATCTATTCTAAGGTGAGCGTCCATCTATATGGTTCCTGTCCAGCTCTGGACCACTTCCGGCCTCTATCACCTATATTTATTATAAAAATCCCTCTTTTTCTTAGCTCACAGTGTTAGAAATCCTCTTAAGGAAGGGGCAGTGTCCCTCCCTTGCGGTGGTCGGAGGTGATTGGTGTGTCTGCTTGTGCAGCATTGTCCATCAGTCCTCTCATGTCCTTGACTCATGGACAAGCCTGATGCTGCTGACTGGTTAATGTCCCAGTAGGTATGGGGACCCTAGTGGTGCGATTTTCAGGAGCCGTTTTCTTTATTAAATATTTTAAAAAATGTAAACAACCATATTACGAAAGGTCTTTAATTTTTTTTAAAGTTTTTGGATCTGACAGTGCCCATTTAAATGCAGCTTATATAACAGTTTGCAGGTAATAAATATCTTTAGGTTGTATACTATAGACTTGTTTACATTGGAAAAAGTGTTAGTTTGGATTGCATATTTACAACACACATCTAGATTCTTCATATTTGTAGTAGCCATGTATTTGAATGTGTTAAAATATTCGGTAACTTGCTTGACACTAGCATATTAACCTGCATGGGAGAGTGTCTGATGGGAAAACTACAGCCTATTTGTACAATCTGTTCCAGCATAGGATTCTGTTTAAAACAGGTAGAAATAGTATCTCCTACCTGTGGGAACTCCACTCTGTATGTGGTCACATACGCCATGCCTTCATTTGTTAGTTAGTATCACATGATTGTATTAACACCTTAAGGATGCAAGCTAATGTATGGCCTATGCCTGTCCCGGTCTATGAAGTTTCATAGCTTCTTCGTTAACCTTTAGATGCCGCGATGAAAGTTGATTGTGGAGTCTAAATGAGTTAACAACTATTGCCAATTAGCTCAGGGGAGAGGATCAGGACCAGTGCAACATAATCGATCAACTCAGAGCATAGTCCCTACTTGCCTCATCAGATCGGCGCTCCAATAGTGCAGTAGTCTCCTATGGGGACTAAAAACTAGTGAATAAAATGCAAGCAAAAAAGTTAATAGATATGAACAAGACCCTTCCCTAATAAAAGTTTGAATCATTCCCCCCTTTTCACATTTTTAAATAATATAATATAAACAAAAATAAACATATGTGGTATCGCCACGTGCGTAAATGTCCAAACTAATAAAATATAACATTATTGAATCACATAGTCAATGGTGTAAATGTAAAAAAATACTGAAGTCCAAAATTGCATATTTTTGGTCACCTAAAATCTTAGTAAACCAGAAAAAAATGTATAAAAAAGTTGTCGAAAAGTCCCTTCAAAAGAAAAATAATACTAGTAAAAACTACAGATCATGGTGCAAAAAATGAGCCCTCACACATCCCCTTATATGGAAAAGTAAAAGTGATATAAGGGTCAGAAGAGGACAATATTAAAGGAGTAGTCCAGTGGTGACTCAGTGGTGAGCAACTTATCCCCTATCCGAAGGATAGGGGATAAGTTGCAGATCGCGGGGGGGCGACCGCTGGGGCCCCCTGCGATCTCCTGTACGGAGCCCCGACAGCCCGCGGGAAAGGGGCGTGTCAACCTCCGCACGAGGCGGCGGCCGATACGCCCCCTCAATACAACTCTATGGCAGAGCTGAAGCGCTGCCTTCGGCAATCTCCGGCTCTGCCATAGAGATGTATTGAGGGGGCGTGTCGGCCGCCGCTTCGTGCGGGGGTCGACACCCGCTATCTGGGCCGAGAGCCGGGGCCCCGTACAGAGAGATCGCAGGGGGCCCCAGCGGTCGGACCCCCCGCGATCTCAAACTTATCCCCTATCCTTAGGATAGGGGATAAGTTTTTCACCACTGGACTACCCCTTTAAGCATACTCCTTTTCGTAGAAGTTTAAAAGTTAAACATTTTTAAAAGTCAGGCAAGGTAGTCAGCTCACAAGATCCACCGCATGGCGACAACTCCAAGCAATAGAGACAAACAAACTTCAGCAAGCGAAGAAATTTCCTTCCCTTTATTGAGAACGATAAACAAAAATGGGAGGACATAAAAGCAGCAGTCTTCACACATCACAGTAAAATCAAAGAACGCTGAACATGCATGACAGGTTTCTGGTCATGTGACCCTTTTTCCAATGCAATGTCACTGTAGAATGGGTGTTAAATATACGCAGGCAAGACAGGTGAGATGAATTAGGTAAAGGAGGAGAAAAATAACTCCTCCCATAGACCCCTCAACGTCAAGCTGCATCATATATTCACATACCTTGTACAGTGAATGCAAAACAAAAGTGACCAAAACATAGCAAAATACAAAAGGAATAAACCACACAAAAGCAACGAAAAATATGTGACAATTCCATTGCAAATAATGTAACTTAATAATGCAAGATTAGATTGGACCTCAGATTCAAACCGTGCGGTTGGGAAGTCCGCAACAGAAAGATCCAATATACTTCCCTGTTGCGGAGACCCCTAGTATGGTCACCTCCTCTGTCTGAAGTTTTAACAATTTCCATGCCTTGGAAACAAAAGCTAGTAATGTCTCCTGAATGTACATCTCTGAAGTGTCTCGAGGCCCCTGACATATTAATGTCTGAAGGTCCATGAGTTCCTCTGAGGTGTTCTTGAATTCTTTTTTTTTTTTTTTTTTTTTTTTATGGTCTAATTGTGCTACCAATATATGAAAGTCTACAGGTGTCACACCAAATATGATATATAACAAAAGTAGACTGACAATTGCTAAAGTGTTTTATAGCGAAAACCTTCTTTTCAGTCCCAATAACCCAGGGGAAGGTTACACTTAAAAAAACCTTTTAGTGATAGCCAAGTAGGCTCAGACATATTGCCACCACGAAAAGATAAGACACTAGGGGACAACATGTTGGCTAAATTAGGAGCACGACGAGTAGTGAAATTACAATCAGCTTGTAAATGCTTACTGAGAGGCATCTCGTTGTAATACTGGAAGATATTTAGTAATTATTCTTTTAATTTGGTTTTATTCAGCACTAAATGTGATAACAAAGGATATCTTGGGGGAGATTGAATGAGAAAGCAATCTATGAGAACCAGGATATTTGTAAGTATATAAGTAAGATTAGTGTGTAAGTGAGAACCAGGTAAGTATATAAGTAAAACTGCACAAGAATTTTTACAAACATGTTTTTTGGGCTCTATCAAAACTAGACCAAACTGGATACCCCCTGTCACTGAGTCTTGATTTCTATTTCAAGAGAAAACACAAGCTCAGAAGAACGACTCAAGTTAACTGTCCTACAGGTACTGCCAAAATGGTGTGCTTGGGATGACATGACTATGCACACAAAATTGTATTGCCTGATGTGGGGTGAACTCTGCCTTCCCTAGCACTCAAAAAAATGTCAAGAAAGGGAGTATCACTCCTGTGCTAAGACTGAAACAAATTGTAAAATGTCTCCGCTTGCTGAAGTTCGTTTGTCTTAATTTTTAAAAGTGGTAATTTAAAACAAAACTTATAGAAATTAGGTATCATTGTAATGGTATGGATTGAATAAACATAATAGGCCTCATTTACTAAGGCTTTTCCAAGTAGATTTTGTAGGTTTTTTTTTTGTGTCGCATGTGTTATGCGTCAGAATTTCCAACAAAAAACAAATAAAAATCAAAAAACCCTACTAACTCTCCACTTTACTCCAAAAACCCTACAAAAGGGCATGGCCATCATGGAAAATGGATGCATCTCCAAAAAAAGAACATTTTCAAAAAATTTTACAAATTTTATGTTTCCACATAAAATGTGGTGGATTTGAGCTGTGGAAAAACCGACAGCTCAGAGCATGTGTAAAAAAAAGTAGGGAAAATCACCAAATACAAAATACAGTAGTAAATACCATGGGAAAATACCTGTCGGAAACAAGATCCCACAATGGAAACTACACTCCATTCTTAGTAAATGAGGGACAATGTATTATTTTTGCCAAAAAGTATACTGAGTAGAACTGGTAGCCCCCAAAAATTACAATATGGCATGTTTTTTGTTGTTGTTGTTTTTCTGTTTTAACTTTTGCCCCACAAATATTTTTTTATTTTTTTCACTGTAGATTTGGTGTTAAAATGACTGACGTCAGTACAAAGTACAGATGGTGACCCAAAAGAGGCGTCATATGGGTATGTAAGTGGAAAATTGAAAGTGTTGTGGTTATTACAAGGCAGGGAGGAAAAAAACTAAAGTACAAAAAATAAA
Organism: Hyla sarda; assembly: GCF_029499605.1. Lineage (NCBI taxonomy): Eukaryota > Metazoa > Chordata > Amphibia > Anura > Hylidae > Hyla > Hyla sarda. The sequence continues at coordinate 93,505,988 of NC_079190.1, forward strand.
AAAAATAAATCATATCCTTAACCCCTTAACGACAAAGGACATATATTTACGTCCTTGGCCGGCTCCCGCGATATAACGCGGGGTCACGCGGTCGGTCCCGGCATGTATCTGATGCCGGGACCCGGGGCTAATAGTGCGCGCGCTATTAACCCTTTAGATGCGGCGTTCAAAGTTGAACGCCGCATCTAAACTGAAAGTAAAACCTTCCTGTTGCTCAGCGGGGCTGATCAGGACCACCGCAGTGAAAATGCGGTGTCCCAATCAGCTGGGACACGAGCGGAGGTCCTCTTACCTGCCTCCGGCGTGTCCACTCGGCGATTGATTGCTCCAAGCCTGAGATTCAGGCTTGAGCAATCGACCGCCGATAACCCTGATCACTGCAAAGCTATGGCTATGGGAGCTATAACACTGCAAAAAAAAAGTGTAAAAAAAAAAAGTTAATAAATGTGATTTAACCCTTTCCTTAATAAAAGTTCAAATCACCCCCCTTTTCCCATAAAAAAAACACCATGTAAATAAAAATAAATATAAACATATGTGGTATCGCCGCGTGTGTAAATGTCCGAACTATAAAAATATATCATTAATTAAACTGCATGGTCAATGGCGTAAGCGCAAAAAAATTCCGAAGTCCAAAATAACGTATTTTTGGTCGCTTTTTATATAATGAAAAAATGAATAAAAAGCAATCAAAAAGTCCGATCAATACAAAAATGGTACCTCTAAGAACTTCAGATCACGGAGCAAAAAATGTGCCCTCATACCACCCCATATGTGGAAAAATAAAAAAGTTATAGGGGTCAGAAGATGACAATTTTAAACGTATACATTTTTCTGCATGTAGTTATGATTTTTTTTACAGAAGTACGACAAAATCAAACCTATATAAGTAGGGTATCATTTTAACCTTATGGACCTACAGAATAAAGATAAGGTGTCATTTTTACCGAAAAATGTACTGCATAGAAACGGAAACCCCCAAAAGTTGCAAAATGGCGTTTTTTCTTCAATTTCGTCGCACAATGATTTTTTCCCCCACTCCGCTGTAGATTTTTGGGTAAAATGACTGATGTCACTGCAAAGTAGAATTGGTGGCGCAAAAAATAAGCCATCATATGGATTTTTAGGTGCAAAATTGAAAGGGTTATGATTTTTAAAAGGTAAGGAGGAAAAAACAAAAGTGCAAAAACGGAAAAACCTGTGGTCCTTAACCCCTTAAGGACTCAGGGTTTTTCCGTTTTTGCACTTTCGTTTTTTCCTCCTTACCTTTTAAAAATCATAACCCTTTCAATTTTCCACCTAAAAATCCATATTATGGCTTATTTTTTGCGTCGCCAATTCTACTTTGCAGTGACATTAGTCATTTTACCCAAAAATGCACGGCGAAACGGAAAAAAAAAATCATTGTGCGACAAAATCGAAAAAAAACGCCATTTTGTAACTTTTGGGGGCTTCCGTTTCTACGCAGTGCATATTTCGGTAAAAATTACACCTTATCATTATTCTGTAGGTCCATACGGTTAAAATGATTCCCTACTTATATAGGTTTGATTTTGTCGCACTTTTGGAAAAAATCATAACTACATGCAGGAAAATTTATACGTTTAAAAATGTCATCTTCTGACCCCTATAACTTTTCCACGTACAGGGCGGTATGAGGACTCATTTTTTTACGCCGTGATCTGAAGTTTTTACCGGTATGATTTTTGTTTTGATCGGACTTTTTGATCACTTTTTATAAATTTTTTTAATGGTATAAAAAGTGACCAAAATACGCTTTTTTGGACTTTGGAATTTTTTAGCGCGTACGCCATTGACCGTGCGGTTTAATTAATGATATATTTTTATAGTTCGGACATTTACGCACGCGGCAATATCACATATGTTTATATATATTTTTTTTACACTGTTTTATTTTTTTTATGGGAAAAGGGGGGTGATTCAAACTTTTATTAGGGAAGGGGTTAAATGACCTTTATTAACACTTTTTTTTTTACATTTTTTTTGCAGTGTTATAGGTCCCATAGGGACCTATAACACTGCACACACTGATCTCCTATGCTGATCACTGGCGTGTATTAACACGCCTGTGATCAGCATTATCGGCGCTTGACTGCTCCTGCCTGGATCTCAGGCACGGAGCAGTCATTCGTCGATCGGACACCGAGGAGGCAGGTAAGGGCCCTCCCGGTGTCCGGTCAGCTGTTCGGGACGCCGCGATTTCACCGCGGCGGTCCCGAACAGCCCGACTGAGCAGCCGGGTCAGTTTCAGTTTCACTTTAGAAGCGGCGGTCAGCTTTGACCGCCGCTTCTAAAGGGTTAATACCGCACATCGCCACGATCGGCGATGTGTGGTATTAGCCGCGGGTCCCGGCCGTTGATGAGCGCCGGGACCGACGCGATATGATGCAGGATCGAGGCGTAAATATACGTCCTGCGTCGTTAAGGGGTTAAGGGGTTAAAGGGGTACTCTGGTTGAAAACATTTTTTTTTCAAATCAACTGGGGCCAAAAAGTTAAACAGATTTGTAAATTACTTCTATTAATTTTTTTTTTTATCATTCCAGTACTTATTTGTGGCTGTGTACTACAGAGGAAATTCTTTTCTTTTTGGATTTTTTTTTCTGTCTATCCAGTGCTCACTGCTGACACCTCTGTCCATTTTAGGAACTGTCCAGAAGAGCATATGTTTGCTATGGGGAATTTCTCCTGCTCTGGACAATTCCTGACATGGACCGAGCTGTCAGCAGAGAGCACTGTGGACAGACAGAAAAGAAATTCAAAAAGCAAAGAATTTCCTCTGTAGTATACAGCCGCTAATAAGTACTGGAAGGATTAAGATTTTTTAATAGAAGTCATTTGCAAATCTGTTTAACTTTCTGGCACCAGTTGATTTTAAAAAAAAGTTTTCCACCGGAGTACCCCTTTAAGGTGTTAAGTCGGACCTACTCCTGGCTTTAGCATTTGAATTGGCTTTATTAAGTGACCATAAGGGATATCTCCGTTTGTGTTTGGAGCCGAAATGGGAAGAGTGCGCAGACAAAGTAAAACAATTCCCTGTTAGAATAGCCTGTATCGGGATGGCGAGAAGTGACCCCCAAAAATAGACTATTGTTCATATAGTCCTCAAAGGCACCGCCGACACATTCACAGACCAAATAACAATGGCATTATCGATGTACCCGTCGCCTCACACAATGTAGTTTACATAAGGATTTGTCTCAGAAAATACATATATTCATTCTCCTACCAGAAAATTAATAAATTAGCAAAAGATGCAGATGATTTCACCCACCCCCCTGAAAAAAAAAAGGCAAGTCATATTTTTAGGCCAACTCACCACTACTGTTGTGCAATGAAGAGCCGCTCTGTACATTGTGATCGTTTTAGCATTCTTTTACCATATTGGTACTGCAAAAGAATCCGCTGATCCCTAATAAAAACATTGTGTAAAGTGAGTTAAGTGACATATCTTGTGCCCTTAAAGTATAATCTTTCGAGTTTAATTTGTGTATATTCTAAATCTGGCATGAATTACGGTATGGAACAGATAGTCCGAGCCAGACACAAGCTGAGCAGTTATAAAGTTAACTATTTAGAAGGAGCTACAAGTCTTATGGGGTTTCAGTGCTGCTGAGGCTACCTCCTAAAATTCTACAGAATACTATGTGGTGAGGGTGTTGGAAGGGCAGATGGTATTAACCTTTATTGTTCATGATGCCAGGGCGTTGTTATCCTCTACACCACCCGAGGTATGGCCGCTTGTTCCTGGACCAGACGCCGGCTAAATAATCACTCTGATGCAAGGTCACGGAACAACGGCACTTTACTGAGGCAGACAGATCTTAAAGTCTTTTCAGCTCAGTTAAAGCCAAAGGAGATGCTCAGTGAACTTTAGGGAGCTTGTTGGCTCGCTGGGACTTATAGTGGACTTGGACTGACTTTTGCAACCCACGCTGACTTTAGTAACTTGACAGACTTGACTATCTTGACTAGACTGGTCCCCTGTGTTTACTGCCAGGCTTTGACTTTCACCTGCAGAGGGTACTGGTAGTAACTGCGTGGCTGCGTGTTTAGGCCTTGGTCTCCCTCATGAACACCAGACAACTCTCAGGTCTTCCCTTGACTGTACCTCAGACTCATCTAAAACTGAAACTAAGCTGACTCCTCCCAGCTATATAAGGGAGCAATTTGGAGGAATCCCTTAGGTCACCAACAAGTCACCTGCTCACTTGCACCTTTCTTGGTAACAGATGCCTTAGAAACAATATTTAAAGAGACAAACGCCTCAAAAGATTAACCAGCATATAACATAAGAACATTTAACACTTTAGAGTCTTGAGGAGGGATGTGGACCGAGGGGAACACTGAATGGGTAGCCGCCACACAGGACGGGCAGGTGTACAGGATGACAACTCCTGTACTGGGCCACCACAAACTCACCCTCTTAAAATAAGTCATCCTTGGCGTACCTTCCTGGAGGGCGGATAAAATGAATTGACCACTGGAGGCCATGCAATAATAGGAATAAACAAAAAACTGTTCCTGGGGCATTGTGCCAATGTCCTTCACAGGGCTGGTAACAGGGACAGAGTTCATGTGGCATTATCATTGAATGTCCTGACATACTCATATAAATGGGGTATTTGAACCGGCATGCAACCAACAAGTAGTTTGTGTGGGGTAAATTGTCCTCGTAAATGCATTGGGGTAGATCGGGCTGCATGAGGCTTTCTACCCAGATGCCTGTGCTAATTGGACCCATTGGCATGTTTTGCTACTTCTCCCAGTAACAATGGATTAACAATTACACTGACTTTACATATTTTACAGTACATAACAACAGCATATATACAATTTTTCCACCTTTTGTGCTGGTTCAGGCTATCAGGTACTTTCTGTGGCCACTCAGAAAAGTCCTGTGCACAGTGGACAGTAAGCATTAGACATGACACATCTTATAAACTAATATGGACTGAGTATAGGTATACTGTCCCATCTTAGTACTGTAAACTACCTGTACACAAAATGCTATATGTACATTACCCACTACTATACGGTTGTACTTATACTTACTTTTCATCTGTACACAAAATTATGCAGTAGATAAACATTTTTCAAGACTAGAAAATCCTGACGTAATAGTATGTTTTTACTATTGACTATTAATTACATGTGGTTTACTCTTTATATCTAGCGGGCAATTGACCTTGAGTAGACCACTAGGACCTGCGCAGCACCACCTCTTGAGGATCAGGATCGGGAGGTACATCTGGAAGCTCAGCAGGTACTTCTTGGACGGGCATTAGAACCTGAACTTGATCTGGAACCAGCTGAGCAGGAACTGTCGGAACTGTGGAAGCTGGGGCATGAGCTGGAGAAGCAGGGATTTCTTCTGGAACCCTTGGAGCTGGTACATAAACTGGAGCCAGAAGTAATAGACCAGGAGCTGGTGTATTGACTAGAGGTGTAGGGGTCAGCTCCTGCACTGGAGGTAGACAGATAAAAGTTGGCAGAGTTGGTGAGAACATAGGGAAGTCCATGGATGGCTGTATCCCTTTGCAAGGAACATATTCTCGGACCGGTCTGACATATGGAGGAGGCGGTGGTGGAGATCTTCCTTCAAGCAGAGCTTAATACGATTCCTATGGACAACCTGTGGCTCATACCCAGACTTCTGAACTTCCTAGACATCAGACTCAGGGTAGGGAATAGCCGTCACTGTGTAGGGCTCCGTCTCCCAGATGGAATTCAACTTGTCCACTCTAGGGAATTTTCTTACCAGACTTTGTCGCCCACCTGAAGTGGCTAGGCAGTGACATGGCGGTTGTAATCATCCTGTTGCCTTTGCCGGGTCTCAGCCATCTTTCTGCTGATGATCTCTTTGGCTTCTCGAATCCACCGTTGGTGATCAGAAACCCATTCGTGAGATGCTTGAGGAGAATTGTTGATTGGGGCTTGTAACCCGAATGTTTGATCCTTAGGCAGTTGCCCATGTCGTCCCATTATCAAATAGAAGGGGGTATAACCAGTGGAACAGTGCACAGTGTTGTTATAGATTTCTACCAACTCAGGTAGCAACCGAGGCCATTCTTCTTGCCATGACACAGAGGCTGCTTGCAGCAAATGGATGAACACTATTTTTTTACAGTTGTGGAATTGACAAAGCTCTTGAAAGAGTTGGGCCTCAAAGGCCAGTCCACAGTCAGTTAAGACAGACTCGGGGCATCCAAGGGTTTGCACCCACTTAGAGTAGAACATTTGGGCCGTCGTTTTAGATGTGAGATCTTTGATAAGACGACAATGACCCACTTGGAGAAGTGGTCCACCATGGTGAGAGCGTAGTATACCCGGACTGGGTAGGAGATAACTTCACATGGTCTAGCGCAACCAGCTGATTGGGTCTTTCACTCTGGTTGGAGGGGAGAGGTGCTCTTGCATCCTTGCACAGATTCTTGGTGACATTACAGACAGCATAACTACATGCACAAAAAATAGTATGTTTAAAAATGTCCTCTTCTGACCCCTATAACTTTTTCATTTTTCTGCATACAAGGCTGTATGATGGCTAATTTTTTGCGCCGTGATCGGTACCATTTTTGTTTTGATGGGACTTCTTGATTACTTTTTTATACTTTTTTTATGGTATACAAAGTGACCAAAAATATGCAATTTTGGACTTTGGATTTTTTTTTACGTGTACGCCATTTACCGTGCAGTTTAATTAACATTATATTATAGCATAGCATGGATCTCAGGCATGGAGCAATCGAGCGACGATCGGATGCCGAGGAGGAAGGTAAGGACCCTCCTCGCGTGTCCTCAGCTGATTGGGACACCATGGTTTTGCCACGGTGATCCCAATCAGCTCGACTGAGCTGCCAGGAAGCATTTTTATTTTTATTTTAGACGTGGCGATCAACTTTGATCAACGCGTCTAAGGTGTTAATATCGGGCATCACCACGATCGGTGATGTCCAGTATTAGCCACGGGTCCCATCCATTGCTAGGTGCCGGGACCGACCCGCTATGATGGAGGGTCAGCATGTGACCCCATGTTATAGCTTGGAAGCAGGCGCAGGGCGTACAGGTACGCCCTGTGGCCTTAAGAGGTTAAAAATGTCCTGTTCCGACCCCTATGACTTTTTTATTTTTCCGTATACAAGGCTAATTTTTTTGATCTGTAGTTTTTATCAGTACCATTTTTTTTTATGGGACTTTTTGATAACATTTTAGGGTATACAAAGTGACCAAAAATCCCCAATTCTGGTCTTTGTTTTTTTTTTTCGGTATACTTTATTAAACGTGCGGTTAAAGTAACGTTACAATTTTATAGTTCGGACATTTATGCATGCAGCGATATTACATATGATTATTTTTGTTTACATTTAATTTTTTTAATCTGTTAAAGTGTATGGCGCGGCCTACCGACTCGAGGCAGCGCCTTACTGGCCGGCCCCCTGCTGATTCCTGTAGCTGGGGCCTACCGTTAATAGACGACATGCGTCCATCGCCGTGGCTGACTATTAATCCTTTATATCGCCGCTGTCAAAGATGACAGCGGCGTCTAAAGGGACCTTTCTACACTCCCTGGCGGTCCAGTGGGGTGGATTCCCCCCCCCCCCCCTCATCCCCCCGCAGCACTTGTCCAGCGCTGTTCCCGGCTCTGAGATTGATAAAACCTGGCTGGACCGGGCTTTATCATTCAAGTGCAGCTCACACAGATCAATGGATCTACATTAATCTGTTTGAGGAATCTAATGATTCCTCTTAAAAGTCCCCTATGGGGACTAATAAAGTGTAAAAAACTGCTTAATAAAAGTAAAAATAAAAACACCCATTAACCATTTAAGGACCAAGGGCATACCTGTGCGCCCTGGGTCCACTCCCTTTCTATAACGTGGGGCCACGCCGTCATAGCGGGTCGGGCCTGGCCTCTAACAACGGCCAGGACGAGTGGCTAATAGCGCGTGGCACTGATCGCGGTGCTGTGCGCTATTAACCCTTTAGACACAGCATTCAAAGTTGATCACCGCGTCTAAAGTGAAAGTAAGCTACCCCCGGCTAGCTCAGTGGGCTGTTTGGGACCGCTGCAGCAAAATCACAGCGTCCCCAAAGGCTGCAATCCTATGGGATAACAATGATCAGTGTAAGAGATCAGTGTGTACAGTTTTATAGTCCCCTATGGGGACTATAAAAAGACAAAGAAGGAGCGCTCCATAGTGTAATAACGCCAGATCATGCAAAACGCTCAATGTAAAGTAGCGCTTACCAAAACAAGTTGTGCATAAGCCAGCACAATGTGGAGAAGGGTATATAAGGTGATCCCCTGCTGCCGCTCCACAATCAGGCACAAGAAAAAGAACAATCACCTCCAAGGAAGAATGGAGCTCAGACGCTGAAGGACCAGGCAAGTCTCAGGACACAGGACAACAATACGTTTATTCCCAGTATACAACACGTTTCGCGCATCTGCGCTTAATGTGGCCTGATGAAGCGCAGATGCGTGAAACGCGTCGCATACTGGGAATAAACGTATTGTTGTCCTGTGTCCTGAGACTTGCGTGGTCCTTCAGCGCCTGAGCTCCATCCTTTCCTATGGGGACTATAACATTGCACAAAAAAAAGTTTTAAAAAAAAGTTCATAAAGATCATTTAACCCCTCCCCTAATAAAAGTTTTAATCATCCCATTTAAAAAAAAAAAAAAAAACTGTAAATAAAAATTAACATATGTGGTATCACCACGTGCAGAAATGTCTGAATTATAAAAATATATTGTTGATTAAACGGCACGGTCAATGGTGTACGCGCAAAAAAAAAAAAAATCCACAGTTCAAAATAGAGTATTTTTGGTCACTTTTTATATCATGTAAAAATGAATAAAAAGCGATTAAAAAGTCCAATTAATACAAAAATGGTACCGCTAAAAACTTCAGATCATGGCGCAAAAAATGAGCCCTCATACCACCCTGTATGCGGAAAAATAAAAAAGTTATAGGGGTCAGAAAATGATCATTTTAAATGTATAAATTTTACTGCATGTAGTTATTTTTTCCAGAAGTACGACAAAATCAAACCTATGTAGGGTATCATTTTAATCATATGGACCTACAGAATAAAGGGATAGTGTCATTTTTACCAAAAAATTTACGACATAGAAATGGAAGCCCCCAAAATTTACAAAATTTAGTTTTTTCTTCTATTTCGTCGCACAATGATTTTTTTTCCATTTCACCGTAAATTTTTGGGTAAAATGACTGATGTTATTACAATGTAGAATTGGTGGTGCAAAAAATAAGCCATCATATGGATTTTTAGGTGCAAAATTGAAATAGTTGTGATTTTTTAAAGGTAAGGAGGACAAAATGAAAGTGCAGAAATGGAAAACCCCCTGGTCCTTAAAGGGGTTGTGCGCTGCCCTGCCTTTCGGAGCTCTGCTCACAGCATCCGGAAGTTCATTGCTCCGAACGCTGTGTGCGGGCTACCGTGTTTGTGGCCGCCGGGCGTGACGTCACGCCTGGACCCTCTCTACCAAAGTCTATGGGAAGGGGGCGTGACAGCGGTCGCGCCCGTTTCCCATAGACTTTCATTGAGGGGGCGGGGGGGGGGGGGGGCGAGGAGCTCCGAAAGGCAGGGCAGCGCACAACCCCTTTAAGGGGTTAACCCTTTCTATATTAAAAGTTTAAATCACCCCCCTTTTCCTAAATTCCATATAAAAATATAAATATAATAAAAAGAAACATATGTGGTATCGCCGAATGTGTAAATGTCCGAACTATAAAAATATAATGTCAATTAAACCGGCATTTACGTAAAAAAACACCAAAATCCAAAATTGCATATTTTTTGTCACTTTGTAAATACCCTAAAACTATTTATAAAAATCGGTCAAAAAGTCCCTTGACAACAAAAATGGTACTAATAAAAACTACAGATCATGGCGCAAAAAATTAGCCCTCACACATCCCCCTATATGGAAAAATTAAAATGTTATAGGGGTCAGAACAGGACATTTTTCATGCATAAAGTTAAAAATGTTTAACGGAAGTAAAACAAAAATCAAACCTACATAAGTTGGGTATCATTTTAATCGTATGGACCTACAGAATAAAGACAAGGTGTAATTTTTACCAAAAAAGTGCTTTGCGTAGAATTGGAAGCCCCCCAAAAAAATTTCTTCTCAATTTAGCCCTAAAAATATTTTTTTCTGGTTTCTTTGTAGATTCTGGGGTGAAATGATTGATGTCATTACAAAGTAAAATTGGTGGCGCAAAAACATGCCCCCATATGGGTCCGCAGGTGGAAAATTGAAAGTGTTTTTTAGAGTGTGAGGAGGGAAAAAACGAAAGTTCAAAATTGAAAAAACCTGTGGTCCTAAAGCTGTTAATGGGAAAAGTAGGTTGATTCAAACTTTTATTATTTACACTTAAAAAAATTAAAAAAAACTTTTTTACACAATTTTATATCTTTAGATTGCATACACTGTTCAATGCTATGCCACAGCATAGCATTGATCAGTGTTATCAGTGCTTTGCTGCTCCAGCCTGCCATGGTTGGCTGGAGCATCAGATCATCGATCGGACATAGAGGAGGCAGGTAAGAGCCCTCCTGCCATTCTCTCTGATCGGGACATTGCGGTTTCACCATGGTGTTCCCGATCAGCAACGCTGTATTTTCTTCTTTCTACTGAACAGACATATATAATGGTGTTGTTCTTCAGGAGTTGTGCTGTAAGTGAGGTGTTAGAAAATAAATGGGGCATGCAGTGAGTGGTACATGATGGCAGCGACAGATGATCTGTGCAGCGGTAAGTAAGTCTGATTAGGTCTTATTTGATACCTGAGTCTCTATGTAATTGTCAGCGTTTGGCTGTTCAGTCTTCCTGCATCATTGATTTTTTTTTTTCATTTTACAT